>NW_006768799.1:150726-424137 GCF_000204055.1 Melampsora larici-populina 98AG31 | reverse complement strand
GAAATACAGAGAGAGGAACGTATAAGAGCTATTCACTTTGCCAATGTAGATGCAACAAGATGAAGGCTAAAAAGACAGATTCGAGATGGAAGAGAAAGGTAGGTGATGTTCATCCTAAAAATCAGAAAGCATATCTCAGATTGGGTAGCTTAAGGATTTCTTGGCGCCAGGATAGAGAGCTTGAAAACGACGCGGGATGATGATTTTACCTGTCTTTGGATCTATCGCTGGACCTCCAACATGACCATATACACAAAAGTTGAGCTTAGATTGGTTTGGTGGGTCGTGATCGGAGTTAGTTGGGCTGTGTTCGAGTGCAAATGGGCTGGGAGGTGAACCTGTGAAGTATCGACTCGGTGGGCTACTAAATGGATCAAACTTTCTGAACTGGGCTCCAAGTAGATTGGAAGGCAAACTTGCGGGCTGTTTGATAGGTGGACTGTGAATCTCGTGTGATGTGACATCGGTTCGAAATGGGTCAAAGAGGTTATAAGGAGGCAGACCGCTGAGGTTCAGGGCGGGAAACATGCTTTCAAACTCGTTTGCTGGATTGAACTGCTGCTTTTGCTCCATGGAAGATGAAGTATCTAAGCTCTCAGAGTCCGTAGAATGCGTCTTGGCCGAGGTGATAAAATCATTTGCGGTATCGAGCACTGATGGCGATATCGAAAAGGACGTGTTCACGTTGTGTTCCGTTTGAAACGTAGAAGGTATGGGATGATGCTTGATAGAGGGTACTTCGTTCAGTTGATAAACCGGCCATGTCCACGCTTTGGGGTTCTGGAAAGGAAGAGGTATATTGACCGGACCGTATGGATGAGCGGGAGGGTGAGGTAAAGGTCGTGGCATCATAAAAGTAGGTGAAGTCTTGATGGGGACCTCGACGGCTGCGGCTGCCAGGGTAAGTTCTTTGAGCAAATTTATGGATGGGTATTGACTTCCATGTCCACGGTTCTCAGTCATTGGTTTCAAAGGTGCCGATTCCAAGTCAAGCCTTTTCTTCCTTCATCGATTGAACCCGCAGACATTCAAAGGCAAAAAGACGAACGTCAAATCGAATCTCGAGGGAAGCGATTACTTGCACATCTATCTCATAAGATATACTGACGACGATTGTGGCGCGGTGGCTTTGGCAAGTCGTATCTTCAACGGTGCATCCCCATCCAGCCAAATTTTCCGGTCAAGGTAACGAACAAGGGTCACTGCATGATGGTTGTGAAGAACACTGGTGCAAAGATGTTATTAAAGATTCACGTCGGTGCGGGATCCAGCTCAGAACATCCTCACTTGACGAATCCAACTCCACGGCTCACCCCCGGACCGGGGCATGGCCCAAGTTTATCCCGGATGACATGAACCTAGATGTAAGACGCAACAAAGAGATCAACCGTCAACTTATCATTACTGGTTGAGAATCCAATCATCAAACATGTCAACCTACGGTCAAAATCGGGATTCCGATGAAAAGCTGGGCTAGATCAAATTCATTCCAAGACTTTGGGAAGTTGGCCAAAAACACATTGGTTGGTGATGGTGGGGTTTCATTTAATGACGCGATGGCCGAAGACGAACTCTTTGAAGTCAAGAGCAGTCATTTATGATATTAGAAAGCCCCAATGCAGGGTAAAATAGAATGATTGTCAGCTGTGTCATTAACAAGAAGAAGAAGCCACACAGAAATGCAAGAGTGATATAATGTTTATGAGGAATATAGGAGGTGAAGAAGCAGGTGAAACATTTAAGAACCGAATTGGCTTGTGAAATTTTCAGAACATATACATTGAAGCTTGAAGCATGCGCAATTGAAGATGCTACTCATCAGTTCTGCTGACTCACTCAAAGTGAGTGTCATATAGTGGAGGAATAAAGGAAGGTCCACCACCACAAGCTGCATATCTTACGCATAGTTAGATAGCGCTCTTGTTCAAAAAAGTAAGGATTTACGGAAGCGCAAGTCTGCCAATATAAAATATGATTGGAGTATATCTTGCTTCTAGGGCCTTCTGCAGCTCCTGGCTCGGCCGAGGAGTATGAAATAGGATACACAATTTCTTGAGACGATACAATCACCTACATGCTCATTCGTGTTCAGCCCTTCGGAATCAGGCAAGTCGCCGAGATGAAACTCGAACTTGTTGGAGTCAATCGGGCTGGCGAGCGGGAAGATGAGTGAGAGAATTTGTTGCATCATACTTCAAAATGAACCAAGACGTTGAATTGAGGACGTAAGATCACTATTGATGGAAGGAGACCGGATCTCTGAAGCCGGACCACTACAATGAAATGTTTCAATAAGCCTGTCACTTTGTATGGGTGGTGAACGTCCGTGGCGTGAAGTCAAATGCCGAAGATACTAAGGCGGAGGAGGTTATGAGGTCGATTAACGGCGATTATACAAAGCCCCGGCAGCGCTCACAAAGAGACAAAACAATGATCACGAGTAATGCGATCGAGACATCGAATAGCACAATGGTGGTCACGATTTGAGTCTAAAAGATTGGACCTATGGCAATCAACTCACGAACCATGCGTTATCACCCCCTAAGCTCTGGTCACAGGTATGTAAACCACGAGTGAAATCAAGTTTTTGGTGATGGCTAGTTAGCGACTCGCCGCGGCGAGTGATGCTAGGGAGACGTAGGATCTGACGATCATGAGGAATTAGAAGATGAAACCAAAGGAATTTCAAGTCAACAAGCGCTTTTCTTCGTTGGTTGGCTTAAAGATCCCATAGAAGATTCACGTCCGCACTGGTTCCCTTATTTACAATTTTTCTCTAAACTCAAACCATCAAATTTGTCGTTCTTGAAGATTGTTTTTGAAGTATTTTGAGCTTGGTAAAAGTACGTCAAGATTCTTCTTGCTGGGTGAGCGAAAGGGTCTACAAGCCTTTGCTCTCTGAGGTTACGTCACATGATATTCCCGGTATCGGTAGCTCGCGTTGATAGATGATGAAGGGTAGGGTCAAAGACTTGGCTGGTTCTGTAGTCGTATCGTAATCGTACTCCGCTAATCTTCATGATATGGAAAGGTATCAAGAAACTGAGAATGAAAGGGAAGTATTTTACAGCTACTGCATCTGTAGGTCACTGTGTTGTGCGACGGCCACCGACGTTCCTTCTTCAGCCTGATCCCACGATAAAGCAGTCACGGGAGACAATCACCTGCGAAGCAGAACGTCATAGCATAGGTCAAGCTTGCAATTGATATCCTTTTAGGCTAACTGTGTGTGACGTGTGCCTTACCATCTAGAACCTCAGAAGAGTGATCGGAACGGAAACTACAAGCCCGGCTTCTCATGGGTAAGCATTCGCTAGCTAGGGCAAACTGAACAAGAAATACTCCGAATCAAGTATTCCGAGAAGTAGTAATTAATGGGCGTCGCCAAGTATTCCAGAGGTAGCTTAGCTTATCCGATGTGATCAAAGAAAATGACTTCGGACGTTCGTCACCCGACAAGAGGTTATCTTTAAAATCTGCAAGCCCTTTACAAAGTCGTGGTTGGAGATGATCTCGGACTGGTCTTTGCCCGACGAGCCACATTATAGGCTTAGCTCATGAGTAGTCTCCCCTACATGCAACGTGTGTCATACCGTGTCGAGGTCACCGTCACATTGGGAAAGTTCTTCAGCATGGAATACATTCATGGCGTACGTAGTCAGCTGAGTTATTCACAATGCACTTGAGTTGATGAACTCATCCAAAACCCTTGCGCGGTAAGCTGCACCTCAGCTCAGATATGATGATATATCGAAATGCCTTCCGCCCAAAAGTTGACTGCTGTTGACTGACACACATTTAAATTGCGTAGCCCCTGAAAGAGAAGCACCTTTGGATGGGAATAGGATTAACGACTGGCCCGTGCGTGACATCTGTCCTACATGGGTCAGCAATAGTTTGGAAGCCTGTGCTAATCTCTGTAGTAAACCGCAGGCGCTCTTTTAATAAGCGCAGCTTGGCATTGTGAAAGTTGGTGCTGAGCCCACAATATATAGATGGTTGATGCTGAAGTGGTTTGAATCGTAACCCCAAGATGACTCAGGATGAGTCTTGAAAGGATGAGTGAATACTAGTAGTCACCAATAGCTCGCCTTCATGATTGATTGTGATCCGTCATCAAGAATACCTCTTCGTACGAAAGGACGAAAACAATTATTTGTAGCTTTTCACATCCCGTTGGACTTGGAGGGACAAGCCCAAGCGCCTGCTTCATATTAGCTCGTCTGGAATTTAGCCATGCTTTGACTGGAAACGGTCTAGATCAAAGGCGAAAAAACAACTTCAACAACTAGGCCCTGGCACTTGATAGATGCATTTGAGTAATCAGCTCTTTCAAACCATATACTCATCTCAAATTCCTTGATAATTCAATTTGAAAGTGCAACCAAATCAACAACAAAAAGAGGGGGAGATTACTAGGTCATCCGGTCCTAAGTCTCATGAGCCAAGATTCAAGAAGAAAAGTAATGCGGATTGGTTGAAAGGGTATTTCAAATAGAACGGGGCCTTACATAGAGCCCTTGGGGTAAGCGAGGCGGGACAGTCTTCTATGAAAATCTTTTTGGTGGCTACTGGATGGCATCCAAATGGCAAATCTCTGCACTGCACGATGACTTGCGATTTGCAATTTGAGTGTCCTACAGATAGAAACGAGACTGAAAACACGTTGCTTTGTTGGCAGACTCATGGCCATGGTGGATCAGCCACAGCTTGAATTCTGAATGTCCTCTGATCCAGTATAGGTTTGGCCTGACTTGACACAAGTCCAAAAACTTACGCAGGGCGCTTTTGACCTCGCAAGCTCGGTAGTTAGCTTGAAGCTCCGTGCCCTACACAAGCTTGCAAGGCAGAAGTGTACTGTTGCTTCTTCAGCCAAAATTTGGGTATCTTCAGCGGAGGTTCCAATCAATCTCTTGGCCGCTGTGGCAATTATGCAGATAATGAGGTCTTTCAACATCACAGACAAATCTTCATGGACTATTTTGATACACCAGCATCAAAAAGTAAGAATGAAAGTCGAATGTAACCACAAGGTTTTCAGGTTTTGATTAAGTAGAGGGAACCATGTCAAACAGTTGATGCTTCCTCTGAAACTCCCTACTTTTTTTGTTATGTAAATGCAAGTCATTATAAAAAGCCACTTTCCAACAGATCCTTTATTTGCCAAACAAGTATCATTTAACTATTTTATTAGACCTGTAAAGTGGGGAGCATTGAAACATAAAAAATCATCCCAGCTTAACAAAAAAAGATCTCAAGTTTCAATCCGAGAGGGAATTAAGATTCAAGTCAAACAGTTGATCTTGTGAATTTTAAGTCAGAGGTATAATCCGGTATAATGGAATACCCTACAAAAAAGTCTTTACATGTCAGATGAAGTTTGACTATTTTGATAGACCAAAACAGAGCACAGAAGTGGTGTCAGTGAAGAAGCACCTCACTGCTCAGCGTCTAGTATTTCAAGAAATGTTACGATAGATCCACCCAAGCATCTCTTTTGTCTGGTCCATTTTCTACCCATAAAACACCTAAATGTTTAATCCTTCCAACTGGTCAATTCTTTCGCACATTTCATCATCAATATCGATCACCCGTCATGATGATGCATAAGTTGAAGAACATCATTTCCCTCACAATAAGTTCTCTTGTTCTATTAGCATCAACTTCACTTGCAACATTTTATTTTCCTTCTGGATCCACAATAGACTGTTTAAGAACATACCAACCTAGTAAGTCTTGATACAAAAAAAGATCTATTAAAAAAATCATAAATCGAAGACTAATTAACCTAGTCCTGCTTTTCTTTCCAGCAAATCAAGAAGGTCATGCTTGGAATTTTGCTCTAGGTTTTTATAGATCATTAGGAGATTATGAGATCACTTCTCGTTCTAATCCATTTAGACCATTGAAAAGGAAATTTCAAGTCTTTCAAATTATCGTAGGAGAAAGACCAAAAAGATTATCACAATATGGTAAGGCGAAGCGTAAACCTTTATTCACTTTAACAAACCAATGAACTCCAATCACTTGATTTTGGTGGCTTTAAATTGGTTCGCTCATTGTTGTATTTCATGTATTTGGTGTCAATTTGATATATCTTTAGATGCTCTTATACGTTTCCGAGATGAAATGGAAGGGTTAGATGAAAAGCTTTTAAATGGTAAGTAACAATAGTGACTGAAAATTGAAATCATCTTTTCTGGGAAACTTTTCAAACAAACCATTCCCAGCCATAACCTGCGTGCAAAAAACCTGATACTCTGTTTTAAATCACAACTTTTAGCTCGATTTTTTCAATCTTCACCAGATGGATTCCTTGAATTAAAGATAAAAGGTGAAGCAACAAATGAACATTTGCAAGGTCAACCAAAGATGCGTTATGTAAATCATGAGGCACATTTCAAATTCAGTCTGGATCCGAGCAATGGGTTTGTAAAGCTTGACGAAGTCACAATGGTTCTTGGAGTAGAACGTCAATCCCGTGTGACAGAGGATTTGTTTCAGATGCTTGAACAGGGAATCATATTCACTGGTTGATTTAAGCAAGTACATTGAAGGCATAAGCTTCCGCTTAGGCTTCTGATTGAGAAAATGAAACTCGTAGAATATCAGAGCAATGAACAACCTTCCACTGTGTATCATCAAGCAAGCCTTCCTCAAGGACACAAAGAACTAACAAAATGGATTATCCACAATAGAACACAAAAGGAAAACGATTTACCTATACACAACACATACACACACAAATAAAGGATACTATTGGTTGAATAGGCTTCAAAGGAATACACGATCTTTTTACAAACATACACACACACAAAAAGGAAGTATAGAGTTTTTTGAATACTGATACAAAAACAAGTTCAACAAGAAGATTCACAAGTCCGGAGAAAGAAAATGAAAGAAAGAAACAATTTTATCTCAACTCTTTTAAGCAGCATCAATTGATCTATTTCCACCACTCCCACTACCTTCAACATCAGCCACAGCAATTCCACAACCTTCATTACTACCACCAATTCCACCATTCCCATTCCCAAACCCATTATTTTTATCATTTAAAGATTTTTTGTTATTGAATTCTAAATGACATAATAAATTTGACCAAATCTCACTATAAGATGGCATTAATTTTAAAACTTTCTTTAATGAATCTGAATCTCTTAATTCATTCCAATGTGATAGCATATAATCTACTTCCACTTTTTTGATTTCTTCATAAGCTGTTGTAAAAGCTGAAAACACTTCCATTGGGATACTGTATGAGATATCAAAACAAGTTAGTTTGATTGATATTTTGATATTTTGATTCTTTGAGTGAGAGAGAGAGAGTAAAAAATTACTAACTTTTGGACTGTTAGTGATCTTGTGATATGTTCATACGCTCTACTTTTTAAATCTACTAAATTCAATTTGTCTGCCAACCTACAATATTCATGAAACAACATACAACATTAGCAAGCAGTTCCAAGAGGAATCAAGCAGTTACACATACCGATAGATGGCTTTAGCACTACAGATCACTTCGCGTTGTCCGATGAGTCCATTGATATTACTAGAGACAACCGAGGCTTTAACAAATTCCTTACGAGAAGGATATTCAAAGACTTGTCCATTGGCTTCCGCTGCGTCTCTCAAACTGTGATATGTGGATGTCAAAGGAGCAAAAGTGATCGAGCTGGAGGGACGAAGAGGAATCAGTAAGAGGTAGGCAAAAAGGAAGAAAGGATGATACTAACTCGGTGTAGAGAAAGAATAGGAGAGCTTTGAAGGTTGTAAAAGCTGCATCTGTGACTTCTATCACTGTACGTGGAGGATGTCGGTTTTCAACAGCCTTTTTGACCTTTGTCAAAGATGAAGACGTAAGAGCGCTTTTGGTCGCGCCAGCTTCATCTGCGGGTGGGTCTACAGGTGGAACTACCACAGACTGGGTGTCGTTCGAATCGAGGGTGACAGAGGATGGATCGTCTTCTTCAACATCATCTTCATCAAACGCCACGGATGAAGTGTTGATATCCTCATCTTCCTCTATATCTTCATCCGAACCAGATGTTTCATCATCCGAATCTTCTTCCATTAATTCATCTTGCTCTGTTTCTCGGTCCTTTTCATCTATAGATCTTTCAAGATCATTAGATAATTTATTAGAAGATTCGGCGAAGCCTGATTCGAACATAGTAGAAAAGTATTCAGATCTTCTTATTAATATCTTTTTGGCTGCATAAAGTTTTCGGACTGATTG
The DNA here is from genome assembly GCF_000204055.1 of Melampsora larici-populina 98AG31. Lineage (NCBI taxonomy): Eukaryota > Fungi > Basidiomycota > Pucciniomycetes > Pucciniales > Melampsoraceae > Melampsora > Melampsora laricis-populina. The sequence goes on along the minus strand of NW_006768799.1, from coordinate 415,898 downwards.
TTCTTTTGGTTTTGAAGGTCGAATGATATGAAAGCAAACATCAGAATAAATTGGATCATTGAAAAGTGATGAATAGGCTAGGTGTAAGTCTACTGGGATCGATCGTTTTTGCGCCTGCGCTGTCGGAACTTGGGCCGGTGGACTCGGACTGGATGAGAAGAGAGAGAGTGAGAGAGGTACTGTAAGCTTTGCGAAATTGACAAGAAAAGAGTTCAGAGAAGAGACTGACGAGTAAACGATGGTGCAACAGACCAAGAAAGCATCGTTATATTTAGCCTGTGTAGTGAGGGATGGTCAGTTCGCGGGTCCATTACGAGATCATCAAATAGACGGTAAAGAAAAGAAACAGAACCTACCGAAGGATTAGAGTAATAAGCATCATTTCTTCTCCAGTACTGAGCCCATCCCCAGTTTCTTGCCTCGTGACTGAAGGCATGATCATTGGCTTCCATGGTCTTGTAAGTCGTGCGTCGGTCTAAGCTTTTGATCTGAATCCCACAAATGAACATCAATTTAAGGATAGGCAAAGAGGAAAGAAGAAAAGAGGAAGAAAAACCGAAACTCAACTTCGAAGGTGAATTTGAATAAACCTTCACGATGCCATGGTACCTGTGCAGGATCAAGAACTTTTTGCTGTACATGATTGACTGTAGTTTGAAAAGAGTATATAGATACAATCAGCTTCTAGACGATGAGTTGTATACAAAAGTGATCAAGTAATAAAAGAAACTGACTAGAGGTAATGGGTGAAGGATTTTGAGTAGTACCTTTTTCGATTTCTTCATGAGTAGGTTGACAAGATAAATAAAGCGAACAATACTGATCATGTCCAGAATTTCTGCGTGATTTGAAACGAGAGTTTTCAATGAGATTGTTTTTTAAGATGATGATGAAAGTTTACTAACGGGTAAAAGAACACCTGCCATTTCCCATCACCAAAGAAAACGGATTTGACACATTTTGATTTCGTTTCACCTTTCGAGGTATCGAAGATGTGTTTTAAATTTGAAAGCTTCCATTCCAATGAGACCTGTCCAAACGAAAAAAGTGTGATTACCATTAGTCAAACTTATAAAGAGAGAAAGAGAGAGCGATTGAGGAGAACTTACACTTTTGACTTCTAAGAACTCTTGGTTTTCTGCAATCGGTGCTTTGATAGCAGTTGAAGATGATGATGATGACATGGTGAGCACTTGGCTGAGTATGTGATGTTGATGAATCGATGATGTTTCGTTATTTGTTGATGATGGTTCTGGATGGGCTTGAGAAGTTGATTGGTGATTGGTTTGTGGAATGGTAAACAGGGGAGGTTGAATCAAGGAACTACATTAAAGTGCTGTGACTAAGTCCAAAACTGTAGAACCACTCGGGTCCCATTCAATCGAAAGACCCTTAATTTATGTAAATTCTGTAGCACCTCTTCAGATCACTTCTTTCATTTGTATTGTTTCTTGGAGGCACTTGTCAACTTCTTTCTTGGTTTCAGAGGTGGCATCAGGTTTCTCAAACTTTGATGAATGACGATGCAGGCATCATACAAAAGGTATGTATACAAATATATGATAATTATTTGGTCTGGTCTTGAACTTTGAATCTGAGAATGTGCCTTGCATGAAGGGTTAGTCATGACTCCAAGTCTTGCTCATGAGCCATGAGCACAAAGGGAAGGATTGAATGAAAAGCACAAGCAAAGGTAGTCTACAAAAACATTGCCAACATGATTATCAGGTATGGCAATAGAGTGGAGTTAGTTTTCCTTTGTGCTGGATTTGGATTTTTTTGTTTGCTGTGATCAATTTGCCCATATTTCTCAAGGTTATCTTTCAAAGTATTCACAATTGTGTTCAAAATGTGTTTATGGAAACTCATCAAGGAGAGCAATTTGCATTGTAGTTACATATTCCAGTCCCTTGGGACTACAGCTACAAGCCTTCTCAGAAGCTTGTCCAACCAATGTGTGTTTACGCTTTGCTCACAAAATTAATTGTTGTGTGACTCTTTGCAAGGCATTGAATACCATTATGTCAGCTGAACCCATATATGTACTCACCTCAGAGACATAGTCACCAGAATGCAAAGAGTAGTGGGCCTAGTATGTAGGTATCTGACTGGTTCTTTGGATCTAATCAAAGAGTTGGCATCTGTTGGCATGTAAATCCGTATGATTTTAGGCTGGCAAGCTGCATGGAATCATTGAACTATTTTATACTTCCAAAAGACCTTTACCTTCAGCTAAGCTTGATTCCAATGAATTTACAGCCTTTCAAGAATGGGCTTAATGACTTATAGATATTGGTATAAAATAGTGCATCTTGGAGGAGATTGGATCTTCTTGCACAATGTAAAAATATCATTCCAATCTCAAGAGTGGCATTGTATGAATTGACTTTTAAAAAATTTGGGCAGGTACTAGACAGAATGAAATGCTTTTGATTTGAGAGATACAGTTTGTTTTTTGTTTGAATCAAAATGTTTGGAAGATTTTTTAATTTCTCCAAAAACCGCGCAGGGCCTAATTTGTCCATTTTAACATTAACTTGATCTCTATGGACTTGATTTATCCTTGTATGTCTTGATTTAAAGAAGAATTTTTGAAACTTGTGACTCTTGATGTGCATTTTGTGAGCGAGCAAACATCTCAGATGTATTGTAGGAGCCCATTGCATGGAAAGACAATTTTGAGAGAATAAACAATTCTTCAAATACTGAGGCTGTATTATGGAGGTTTTGGGGATCTTACACTGAAAGTTAAACAGTCATTTCTAGATCATATGTTTCTTCCTTGACACGGTGAATAGTAAAAGTATGACTAGGTGGAACTTCCATATCGCGGCTTATAATCCAATTTACTATACAGCTGTTGTTGCTCACCTTGTTCCTCGGTGCGGAGGCAAATTACTCAGGCAGGTAGGATAGCATTGCTATCATTGTAATTTGTGAGCATAAAAACGCAGAGCCTTTGCTGAAAAAATCTCAACAATTACAGTCACTTGCCAGATCATTACCGAGGTTGGCTGTGATTATGACACAAACAAGCAACAGAAGTCCGCATTACACATTCATTAGCATGCCCTTTAGAGCGGTAGGAATAAACATCAAGCATTCCACAATTCTTTCCTGCTTGATTGCAGTCTCACTAATTTCATGAGCCTACTTACTAGCTGGCAGTATGCATGAATGCCGTCACCAGATGGTAGCAAATCTCCAGACGACGCGTTTTTTCAAGTGCCCATGACAATGGATGATTTGCTTGGCCGAACTCCATCTCAATGGTCCTGATGTCGCGCTTTGGCCGAAAATTAGGACCGCTGAACCTGTTGGGGTACGCAGATTGCCCTGAAAATTTGAATGTCTTGTTTGGCGATCGTAGGTAAATCATTTCAAAAATGAAGAGTGAAGAGGTCACGAAGAATTGTTCAGGGAGTGGGTGAACAATCTCAGTGAACCTGACATTATGAAGGTCGCATGCAACACAACCAAGCGTAAATATGTGGACCTGCTTTCCTCAAAAGAATCAGAGTTTGATGGGAAGCGGTTGTGATGAAGATCCGTTGTGGAGAGTACAGTTTGAAGGATGACTGAGCCCTTGAGTTACTATGATTCTTTGCACAGAAAACAAACCGAGGTACCAAAAATTCAGGCCCACATATGACCAGGTTCAGCATTGATCTTTGTCAGAACGTGATTTTTGGGGGCCTGCAAATTGCCTTGGTGAGGTACACTGCTTCAACTTCAAGGTCGAGGAATGGGCTCACATATGTGGCAAGGAACAACAGCTGAGCAGAGGGCGTGATGCAAATCAAGACTCAGTTGTTCCGAATCCCACTGGAAATCCTATAAAAAGTCCTCCGCTTCTGAGCTGTTCCTCCTTCTTTCCTCCTTCAACCATCACTATCCATCTACAAACCCTCATTATCAAAACTTAGCAATACCATTATAACTTTTTTTGATAAACAATTAACATTTATTAACATTTATATCTCGCTCTTCATCCTTCACTTCCTCAGCCTATTCTCCTCTTTACATTCTTCTCCATCTTCCTTGTACGATCATCATAGATCATTCTCCCATCACCTTTAAACTCTCTTCATCCCTCGCAAAATCGACATGGCCCCTCCATCTATCACTGCTTTCCTCAAGAACCTTCCTCCAGTTGAAGATGTAGCGGATCTCAGCGATTCCGAAGAGCTCCCACCTGTGTGTCCAAGTCGTAAAACCTTTACGATTGCACCAATGAGGAACCATCCCATCCTCAAACGTGAGTAACTTTCTTCGAAGCTGTTGACTACTTTGTTGCATATACTAACTTCATCTTTACTGTCTCTTTCTGTTGTCTCTGGTAGAATATCTACATTCACCATCCGCAAACGCCGCACCCGATGTTGCTCGTCCATTACCAACATGTTGCACGGAGTGGTACATATGGTCTGGTGATGAAGTAATTGAGGATCCTTACTGGCATCTCCCCCGAAGATCTTCAACCTGGAACATTAGAGACGACCGGACTGGTGTTCCCGAAAACCTTGATTGGGCTTTTGGAATCCCGAATCCTTGTAATCGGTTTTACGAAGGCGTCTACGGTGGTCAGAAGCAGATCAAGGATGCGCCTCATGATCTTGCTCGCGTCAATGGCAGTTTGGTGAATGGTGAACCTCGAGGACTCCTTCCAAGTGGATTCCGAACACCAAACCGACGCCGGTCATTATCGCCCCCTCAAACTAGGGCCGGTTCTCCTTGTCTTTCGGGACACGACAATCCAGACTTGTTTGAAGAATCGGATAGACTGGAGGACTCTCGAGATTCTCAGCTGGAAGACGCTCATGTTGAAAATTCATCTCAACATTCATTACCTTCCGACTATGAATTTCGAGACTTTCATCACCCGGATGAGAACCTCAGCGAACATGAGGATGGTGCAGGCGCTGAGACTGGGGATGGGAAAGCGGATGCCGGATATTCGTCTTGGGATGAAACACCGGACAACAATCAGGAGGAGCTAACCGAGGGCATAAGTCGGCCAAAACCTACTTCTCAATCGCCGGCCATAGCTGGACCCTCGGTTGAAAGACCCACACCACCTGTTGATGCGAGCCTACTCAAGAAGATCTTGTCACCTCGTCCGACTGAATCCCTTCGTTATGGTCAACCTTTCAACTCTCAAGTCTCACGGAGAGCGAAACGACCACTAACGGAGGTGTCTGGTCAGAATACCAAGAGGGCGAAGACAAAATTGACTCGTGAGGATTAGGGATGAGGTGGAAGGAGGTTTGGGGGTGTTGATTACTTGTTTTTCTAGCATTATTTTCATTTTTAGTTTCATCTTGTTAGCGTCTCATTCTACCTTTCTTGTATTCCGAGTACCTTGCATACGTCTTTTTCTTCAATATGTTATCAGTAATCTCTTTTTTTGAGTTCCCTTTTTGTGCGCTTCTCGTTTTATCTTTTGCATTTCACGCGCAATGTTTCTCTCATTGCGCCACTGTGGTCTTGTCGTAATCAATTTTTCAGCAACTGCGCGATATCAATGACAGATGTCATGCTTGCAGTGTATACATACCCAGAGTCTCCGCGTACCTTGAAAAGAATTGTTAAGCTATTGCATCGCAAAGTTTTTTCTTCGGCCTTGTAGCTGCCGATGCTCGACTTACTGGCCATGATGGGAATAGGTTTGGTCTTGTGAGAAGATCGGAGCGTGAGGCTAGGGTGGTTTGTTAAATAAGCTAAAACGCAAGACGGCCCCGGAGGGTCAGACTCGTGAATTGCAGCATATGAAAAACCTGGAGACCCGATGGGGCGGCACGCTACAAAACACAACTAACTTGTACATAAAAGAATATAAAGGGTGGGTGAGGTGGGTGACAAAAAAGCGCTTATAAAAAATAAGAGAAAGATTGAATAAGAGCTAAGGCCCCGTTTGGGAGCGGTTATTTTACCACGGTATTTGCGTAATCGCATCAATACCACAGTGGTACAGTTGTACTATGTTTGGTACCTTAATTTGCCACGGTAATGTACCACAGGATTTGGACAATAATCTCACCATACTGTGGTAATCCAGTAATCGACAAAAAGCTCTTTATGAAAAATAAATCCGCACGGTGAAAGGGGACTTAGCCAAATTTGCTTTTACCCCTCACATCCCTCCTTCCTAGGACTTCCTCTGATTGCCCTAGCTTGCCCTCTCTTACCGGCTCTTCCACCCCCCATCTTGTCTGTTGGAGTCACCACACTGTGTGCTTCTCAACTAATGTTGATGATAAGATCCTGCTAGATAAACAACGGATCATAAGATCCTATTAGATAAACAATGGAGCGTAAGATCCCATCAGATCAACACCCCATTATAAGATCATAAGATCCGTATTTGGATGTGTTTGTTGTTGCCCTACCGTTTGTTATTATCTTTTGTATATAAGCAGAGCTACACTGGGGAAGGGTTTGTTTCCCTCATCCTGTCCATTTCATCTTGTCTACGCTCTAGGTAAGCTTTCCACATGATTCATGACTATTCCTCTATGGAATACAATCCTTGTTTCCTTTTCATCTTGTGTACACTCTTGTTGATCACACCATTGTCCTCATCCGAATCATCACTTCTGTTGACTCAATTACCTATCCGATCAATCTCAGTCAAACAAATCCATCAAGATGCCGAGGGTCTCCAGTACTGAGCAAGGGAAGACACCTCCTAACTTCACGCATGCCAAATCTCGAACCATCATCAATGGCTTGATCCTCCAAAAGCTTGCGGGCAAAAAGTCGGACTCGGGCTTCAAGCCTGAGGCATGGACTGCAGTAACAGATCAGTACAACGAGACCTACAAGACTGAACTGACAAAGGAACAGCTCAAGAATCACTTTCAAGCAGTCAGTCCATTCATCTATATCAATCTTCCTTTTCCTGGCACTCATTACAATTCATGTCTGAGCTTACAGGTGAAGAAGCAGTATGGCATTGTTCATCAATTGAGGGGTACATCCGGTGTTGGCTGGGATGAAGCTACAGGAATGCTTATCGCTGATCCAGATTTCTGGGCAAACTACTCAAAGGTACGTCTTGAATAAGATGAAAGGGATTCTTATGACCACTAAAATCAATTTCTCAGTCCCACAAAGGGGCGGCAGTTTATGAGAAGAAGCCGTTCCCCCTTTACTCTTTGATGAACAAGCTCTGTGGAGACACAAATGCTGCAGCTGAAGGTATTCGAGGCACTCAGACAAGCACTCGAGCTCGTGGTGAGGCCTCGTTGACAGCCGAAGAGCTCGCATTGGACGACGATCCTGAGGCTGATCCTGACCAAGACCTACCCTCTGTGGAAGAGCTTACTCAAAGTGCGTATACAATCCTGTTTCTTTGGGTGAGCTTACTGGAACTGACTTGTTCACCGGATGAAATGAAATTCAGCTCACGTCGACATGAGTGTTGACACACCTTCTGAGACCGAGATTACTCAAAACGACCCTTCTGTTACAACCACGTCTTCAACATCTGCCAGCTCCAAGCCTGTGTCTTCCAGAATCGGCGTTCAAACTCGTGTAAGGCCAAACAGCAAAGCAAAACTTGCCTCATCTTTGAATGAAGCTGTGGCTCATCAGAAAATGAGTGCGGCCCAATCAATCACCCGCGAGACTTTGCGTGCAAAAACTCTCGAGGAACACGATGCTCGCAAGCTAGCTCTGATTCAAGATCAGGCCCGTTTAGAACAACAATCAATCTCTCTCAAGAACACCAAGCTTCCTTCGCAACGCGAGGCATTGAAGATATTTGCTGAGGATGCTGAAGTGTATTTTAAAGACTTGTCTGCTCGTCTCAAAGCCTCAAAAGTATTTCGAAACAAGGAGAACTGCTCCTTCTTCATTGAATTACCCGATGAGTTGAAATGGGCTTGGCTTTCTGATGAGGTTGCAAATGGACAAGCTTGAACCGTTTTCAGTCATTTGTGAACAGCCTTTGTATCCTTTATTTGTTTCAAACTATTTCATCTTCATTTCTCTTAAATATTCATGTCGATCTGATTATGAGTCATGTCTTGAAGTGTGAAATACATACAAAGCAATTAGGAATGTGATAAAACTCAAAAATGATTGATTGGATAGAACTCAAAGATGATCGATCGGATAGAACTCACAAATGATCGATCGATCACATCTTGAATTGAGAAGTGTCAAAAGAGAGTACAAATCAGAAACAACATGGCTGGAATCGATAATTACTTGTCATGGTCAAAATGAAAGAAGATTTTGAATGAGAGCGATTACTTAACCTGTTTCCTTGTCTCAGTTTTATTGGTTTGTTTGAAACTATTGATCTTTTTTGTGTAAGGCATAATATATATCATTTTGATTTTGTCTGATATTTCACCATGAAAGATTTTAATACGTGTGATCGATCAATCGAGATACAAACTGAGATTGATTGATTCTATGTTGGAATAGCATCGATTGATGGGTTGCATCTTGATTTCAAATCAACAAAAGAATTACAATTCCGAATGAAAGTATCAAATGTGATTCTTGATCAAGAGAGCTGAGATGCGTTATCAATCCATATCCTCAAATTATGCAAAGACAATGATTCTATGCATTACACTACCAATCTTCACCCTTGATAATGAGGGTGCTTAATGTATGCTTCCCACATTTCCATGGCCATCCAATCTCTATCATCCATAGCTTGAGCTCGAAGGCGTGCAGAGGCAACCTCATAAGCATGTGCCCGTTGGTTTGGCCATCTTTGTGCTAATCTAACTTGCTCGGCATCATATTCATCACAGTACAAGTCGTCCCCCCCTTTCTTCACTATCAAGTTGTGCAGCGTACAGAGGGCAATGACCAAGGAAGCCTGTCGATCAATCGGAAAAGAGTGCATAGATGTTAAAATCTCAAATCGTTTCTTGAGGACGCCAAAGATTTGCTCGATGACATTTCGTAAGCTGGCATGCCGCAAATTGAACAATTCCTTGTAATCTCGTGGGCCTTCATTACCCCGAGCCCATTCCTTCAGATGATACCTAACCCCGCAATAGGGAGCCAGAAATCCTGGCTCATTAGCGTAACCCGCATCTACAAGGTAGTAACGGCCTGCCATGACCGTTGAGATTAGAATTAAAACAAAGTATGCAAAGAAGTGTATCTCTTACCTGGAGGTACTAGAAATCTCCCTTGTTGTCTGGCCACTTCCAACACCCGTCCGTCTGCTGCCGAACCTTTGAAACCGGCAAGAACAAAATTGAAGATCATGTTGAAGGAGCATCCAGTGAGGACGTTCTGACTGAGAGTCCCTTTCCGGTTGCGGTAGAGGTCGTGATCTTTCAATGGTACCACAGCAGGGATGTGTGTTCCATCAATCGCTCCAAGACAGTCCTTGAACCATGGGAACCTCTTGCTGTCCGAAGAAATTTCAGGTGGACAAGGTGTAGCTGGACCCGGTTGAACAATGTGTAGATGGGAGACGTGTTCAAGCACAAGTAGTACAAGATTGTAGTAGCGGCTGATGGTCTCGCCAGAATGCTGAAAGCGTTCTGCAGCAAGTCGATTCGAGGCGTGATTTCCCACTATGAATAAAAATATCATGAGTTGTTCTTGCTTTGAGACGTGAATAGTATCCTCAAGGTATGGCGCCAAAATGTCCATCACATGCATGAACGTTGTTTTGTCCATTCGGCAAACTTCGGCGAATCGTACTGGACTACCATTGAGAACCTCTTCACAGTAAGCGGCACCACCAAGACAAGAAGTGCGGCATGGAATCTTTGGAGTCATCGTTGCAAGAAGCTGTTCGTAGGCTGATTGGATTGTGTTGTCTAGCTCTGGGTCTTCATCAGATTCAAAAATATCATCGGTTTTGAAAGTTGAGTAAGAATCGATTGATATGTCGGACATTTTGGATACGGCAGTATGGAGATGTTATGAAGTTGGTGTCATTCTGCCAAACAAGTATGGCCAAAAAACAGGAATTATAATTGTACCACACTTTGCAAGTGGTTTTTTGTCTTTACTGCATTATCGGACCCAAAAATGTAGTACACTTTTACAGTACTGTACACTTTATCACCGCTCCCAAACGGGGCCTAAGTTTTTTGTTGATAATAGATTCTGGATGAGTACAAATTCGAAGAATAATAGTTTGACAATGGTGGGAAACTTTTAGGAGGTAAAGAAGCTAAATAGGAATAGAGCTTCTTGAAAACCGTCAAAAGCTTGATTACCATAAGATCAAAGATTGATCTAGAAGAACCGCTTATTGTGAAAACCTTCATGACCTTCCGCTCTATAGATCTACCCTTAGCCTGTACCGATTCCCTTAAGTTAAAACCCGTTCCAACTACAAGTAAAAAGTCTGGCAACGAATCTTTGCAGATCTTTGCCCCTCAAATCGAGTCTCAACGTTCTACATGTCGCGCTTTGGCCCAACAGCAGGAACACTGAGCCTCTCAAGGTACAAAAATTTGACACGATGGTCAGTTGTAAGTCTACTCTTTCCAAAAGTGTACTAGCAATGTGAAACCGACAGCTTGGGTCTTGGCTACTATCTGGGAATTGATGCACGAGCTTTTGAGATCTGGAAGAACTATTTTGGGATTCTGTAGACTGTGACAGTTGCAAAAATGGCCGCTTGCAACTTCCAGATAAGGGAACGTAAAGATCTACCTCGTATATCCAACTGGTCTTCCATCCTGATCAAGCATCAGCATTTCATGTTAAGCAGTTGTGATGAAGAGTCAATGTGGCATCTGTCCTTTAGAGACTGACTGAGCCTTTGAATTACTGTATTTCTTAGGTCAAAAAAGAACCTCTGATATTCAGATTCAAACCAAGAAGAAAAGATGGCAAGGGTCAGCACGAATCATTTAGCCTTTAAGTCTTTCCATCCTCCTTGAAATCAAAATGGCCCACCAATTTGCCTCTTAGTAAGAGGGAATAATTTACTAATAAAATAGCTAGCAGAAGATGTCTACATACTGTTCTCCTAAAACAAATCAATCAGAAAGATCTTTGTTGATCGATAAGGAACCAAAGTGCAATATATATTGTTCTTTGAAGGGACCAAAAGCACAAGTTTTTAAAATGAAAAGCAACTGATTTTGAGTATCTCTCAACACCTTTAGTGTTACTCCAGTCTGATAACAAAGAGAATGAATCGCAATATCCTTTTTATATTATTCCCAAAAGGCTTTATAAGTCACAAAGCTACATGACTCAAGTAGATTTCTCTTTATAAGGTACTATTAAAATCATTTCATAATGATGAACAAAATGATAATTCTGTAAATGATGAAGAGAAGAGGGAAACATCCAAAATCCTCAACCTTGTAGTATATAACTTCAATTACAATCTTTGAATAAAGGTCAATATCCTCAAAAACCAATCATTTTGGACAAAAACCTCCAAAAAACCACTTGTACACATCTTAATAATCATTTAAATCCTTTTCTGATATTATGAATAATTGCATAAACTTTAAATAAGCCACTATGATTCAGGCTGTTCAAGTCAAGCAAAGCAAACCACGTGGGCGCCATCTTACAATGACTCTCTTTAGGGTTGTTTGGTCCTTAAAAAGATTGATTGTACATTTCCAGTGTATTAAGGAGCTGTAATTTCAGGGACTTCATTTCCAACTTTTTTTTTCTACTTCACTTTGTTTTCACCTTTTTTTTGTTTTGATGGTGCTTATGAAACTCAATGTCCTGCTTAAGTGGCTGATGATAAAATCAGCGGAAGGACATCATCTTCCACACCTCACCTTTCAACTCCCAATCTTTTGTGTTTGACCAAAAAACATTACAATCCACAAACAACAACAAAAAGAACAAAAGGTGGAAGCAATTTTTTTGCGCATTGTCCCTGACCTTTTTTGGATGACGGGGTGGCAATTTATAAATTTTAAGACTGTTTTGGTGATTGCCGAACTGTATATAGTTGAAATTTTACTTAAAGTTTAAGGCTTCCAAACAAGACATAAAACTTTAAAACAGGCTGTAAAAGCCCCTCTTGAACCACCCTATTATTGTTGATCTATTCTTATGAGGAATCAAGCTTCCAAATTGATGTGAACTGAGCTGTAAACCATTTTGAAGATTACAGAATTTTTCCAAAGTGCTCCAATTTTTGATTACTAAGGTTCATCTTGTAGATCTCATGATTCTGATCAATCCTTGGTATTACATGAGGTATTTATTATATGTGATGAATGAGTAATTGAGCTGTAAAGATTGATGAAATAAGGTTTTCAAACAAGTTACATGTACAATACAATTTACATATGCACATGTAAGCCAAATTTGCAAATTTCAATTTCATTGATTTTGTCTTTGATCCATTATACCTTTTTCACAACACTCCAATTACTATTGATTTGCAGGGCTTATGTGACTAAACATATTATTCTGTGTCAATTTATACCTGACTCAGTCTGGTAAGACAAGATTTGACATATGTAATTGATGAAAAACTACTGATGTGTTTTATGCCCATGAACACTTTTATGCATGTTTTGCTCACTTTCTTCTTTGATTCTGTTCATACACAGCATCACAATCATGACTCATCTTATGAATAACCATAAAAATACTCCAAAACTCTTGGCCAACCTTAATTCTTACTAATCAAACAACTACATATGAATTATACCAGTAATACCCTTGTTTACCACTTTTTAGATTTCCTTCTTTCCGCAAAAAATTTGCTCTTTGCTAGTAAATTATTAGCTGCACCCCCATCTTGAATCTGCACTGGGTCTTTTAAAATAGGACTCAATTGGCTTACCGTACAAAGGCCAAGTGACAGGAAAGTAGGTGTATACCTGCTTTCCTATAAGCTTGCAAAAATTTGGCAAATCCAAGGGCTCAAATATGAACATGGATATCATATACAGCCCACTGAGGCCAGCCACATCATATTGATAATTCAAGTAGTCCAAATTGGAGATCAGGTTTTGGAAAGGTTTGGACAATTTGCCCCATTGGGTTGATATAATAGGCCTATGTGGCTGTCCATATCTGCAGGGTCATGGTTCAATCTTACACAATGTGGTATCTATACAGGTTGTTTAGAAGGCGTGGTGCCTTGGTTTTTGTCCCATGGGATTGTGAAACAACTTGTATTGTGGTTGTTAGAAGGCCCAGTGCTGCTGGTAATTCATGTTGTGGGCGTGGTGCAAAAAGCGCAAAAAAGTCGCGCCTGGTAGCACCCCAAAACTTCAAAATATGTAGGGGCGCACCCCATAGTTAGTCTGCGGGTTTTTGTCAGTTTTGCAAGCCATCTCCATCTGAAATGCCTGGAGAGGACTTTGAGGAGTGTTGCTTCATCATGGTAATAAGGTTTTGGTCCAACAGTCTACCTCACTCTGATCTGTTGTCACTTTACAGACCAAGTCTTGCCCAAAAGACATATGTAAGCAAGTCACTGTAAGAGTTTCATGTGTATAGAATCACAGTCAACTTCCTTTCATTGTAATATCTCTTGCAATCTACCTTACAATCAATGTCTATAATTCTCTTATTGGCAACTACTGGCACTGTAATACTGGCCTCTGCTGGTGTAGAAGATTTTTCCCTTTTTTATACTTTTTGAGGGCAAAAGGTGCGCCTGCACCAGTCCAATCAAGATTTTTTGCGCCTGGGCGCGCCTGTTAGAAAAAGGACGCGCCCACAACATGACTGGTAATGATCCCGTCAGAGATCACAGAGGGATCACAACTTGTGACATATGATACCCTAAACCTCATGCAAGACCAATGCTCCATTTGTATTACACTATCCTCATGCTACAATAATCATAAATAGTACTCTGGAATCTATCCCTCTCTCTGTCCCCAATGCATGGCCCCCTGAAGCAGGCTATAACACTGATGCTCTAACTGAACATGTGAAAAGATCTTTGATTGTATCCTTGATGGTCTGAATGTAAGCTCAGCAACCAGAAAATTTAATCAAGAAGTGTATTCAATTGTTTTCTAAGTTTCTATCACTGTGCTCCAGAGATGAGCAATTGGAAAGCATTCGAAAGGTTGTAGAGGTAGACAGCCTGGCTCTCATGTGAGTTGGGTATATGTTTCCACCCCCCAAAGTTGGCAATACAAATGTGTGAGATAGTACTGTACAAAGTTCAACCTGTTGGTACCAAAACTCATCAACCATTTGGGTACCCTGGGCCTCATTGAGGAACAGATCAATCCCCCGTCACCTTACCTCTGTGATCTGCTGACCAGATGACAGCCAAGACGTGTCAGGTAAATTCAAAGACAATCACAAAGCCATTGAACTAATCATCATCAACCTCACCAAAACATGAAACCATCACACCATAACAACAAAATTGTTTGTTTTCCCAGGGATTACAGAGGCACATGGAATTCCATTCTGGAGAGCAAACAGAATGTCAGGTACAGCCAGGATGTCACAAGGAGAGACACATGTCATCTCCATGTGTTCATGAATTTGGAAGAAAAGAAGAAAGGAAAATTTTCACTTTAACTACCCTCTTCCAAATTCTCCCAAGCTGAAAACTGGCAGTCCTGCAAGTAGGAATTTAAACTTTTCTTTTCAAAATTTCAAAAAACCCACCAACGGGGGATAAGAAGTCTGATGTTCTCAGGCTTGTTCTTTCCCCAAAGGTGGTGAATTTAGGATGGAATTTTAGTCCCCATACAATTTGTCTCCCCCTTTGCAACTACCCCCAAACCACACTCAAATGGTCTGCTGGTCTCTAGGTAAGAGACAGTATTCCACAGTGGTAGGACCTGCCAGAGGAGGTCAAACACTCCAGGAAGACAAATTATTAGAAGTCTGAGGCGCAGCACTTCCAGAATCTCCATCTCTCCAACACTTGCTCTCCTTGCTAGACAAATGAAAGAATATGGAGTCTGGACACAGCACCAGAACAGCAGAACATGGACCACCAGTCTCTGAACAGCATCAAATCCTATCTAGAGATTTCCTGAGGAACCCATGACAAATATAGAGGTGAGACTCCTATCACCTCAGTCACTATAATTGATCACTAAACTACACAATCAGATATCAAGCAAATAAGATAAGGATGAATGAAAATAGTGGGTATGATCAAATATAATCTGGCCTATTGGGTTTGATCAAGTAATATAGTAATAAAGAGAAAAGGATAGACACGAATGGTTCAGGCTGAATTTAGTGTTGACACAAGTTCTTATGAAACTAAACAAAGTAATCAATATAAAAGAGCTAGTGGCATGATAGCTTTGGACATGAAAGATAATAATATAAGTAGATAAATGACTAATAATAGGAATGATTATGAAATGAGGAGTAGTGATACACAGGAAACAAGGGACAATTTTCCCGCGGGAAAACCAATTGTATCTGACTCAGTTAATGAGCCAAAATGTATTATTTTGGTGTTATATCTGTGTTATTTGTACATTATGGCTCAGAAACTACATTATGTGTAATCGGTCTTCCCACGGGAAAATTGTCTCTTGTTTCCTGTGATAGTGAAGGGATTGTGGCTTACTCTTTTCCTTTTCTAGCATACCGGGTGAGGAAAATAGCATGCCTGTGTCGTGGGGGAGGCATAACTTAAATAGGGATGGATATTTGTTATGATTGGGGTAAAAGTTCTAATTTAAATTGTACTAGGGCCCCTGTGGCTGGTGCGGCCCACTGTGAACATGTGATCATGTCTCTTCACCCGGCTGGATCATCTAAAACCTGTAGTCATGATGGGTTTTTCCATTGTGTCTTGTAAGAATTGTGATTTATATTTGTGTAGAGGTCAATCATCAAGTGCCTTGAGGATACATAGTCTAAGAAGGTGAAATGCCAGCCCAAAAATAACCTCACCCTGACAGCTATGTTCAAATTCCACCTCAGACCAACAACCTTTGGCCTGGATGCTGAAATGAAGTTACCTTACAAAAGTTGCATACCAAATTGAATACTAGAATACCTCAAGACATTTGAAGTTGTATAAAAAGGTCCACAGTATGATTCCCAACAGGAAATTGGTTATTTGAATGTATCAGAGAAGCTCCTTGAAGATCCATCTCTACAACAAGAGAGGTCACATTATATGGTCAACAATATTCTAATTAAGTACAAATGGGGTAGTACTAGTAGGAAAATGATAGTACATCTCAAGGATGTCAGAGACATCCCAATTCTTGATGCAGTATGTCTGGCTAGATGGGGCCCTCCTGGATCCAATGATACAAAAAATTAGCACCAATATCAAGAGGTTTTGTTTTGAACAAGCAGAAATATCTGGAAAGCTAAAAACAATGGAAAAACATGTTTTAAAGTCAGAACAAAGAGAAGAAAGGGGAAGTTGTGTCACAACCAGGTCCACAGAAAATAAAGTGCAGGTGTGGTATTTGAATGAGTTGTTGAAGAAAGACTTATTGGGTCATCAAATACAAAGTAGATGAACAAGTATTGCTTGACCTCAAATAATGAGAAGGTGAGTGTTCATGCTTTGCAAACCAAAGCAAACACCACCTACCCAAGTCAAAGTGAGATGGAATTTTGAGTGCTTTTGAATCCACTGGGGAAAAGGCACAGATTCATTGACAGAATTTTGACAAAAGGCCACATTTTTGCATTGGAAAAAGGAATAACTGGGTAAATATGTACATACATGATTCAAGGATTATCAAAGCAATACACATGTCATATATTCTGTTGATGTGGTATTTCAATGTTTTTTTTTTGAAATCAAATGAAAAGTGCTAGCTTGATCAAACAGGGCCTTTGGAAAATAATTTGATCAAGTAGTGCTTTTGAAACCCCAAACAAGTACACTGTTGACACAAATGACACATGTTCAATGAAACATCTATAGAAATTATTTGCCTTGGAGTCAGAAATCTGATAACATTAATTTTTATGGAAGACGTCTCCTGTTGAATAGCATCACTGAGGAAAAAAGTGCAGGTTTATGCCATTGTCCAAATGATGTGGCACAAAATGTATTGGGGCCCTCATTGTTTGCCATGACCATAGGTCAAACAGCATTGGACTAGGGACCAAAAACATTTGTCCTCATTGTAGTCTTGTAATGATTGATGAATTAAGTTCCAACTACCTTTCACAACATCTGGAACACTGGTGATGGAGACAGCAGTCTCTCACACTACACAAAATATAATATTTTCTGGGCAGAAAATTAAATTATTGATACACAAAAATATTGAGAGGCCAGGAGAAGGGCAAAAAATAAATAAAAATATGCATCTTGTTCCCTGTGGTGAGAGCTTCACTCTCCATATTTTTCCATATTTTTACAGTCCATATTGATAAGTGTACTAACAATAAACCTTCATAATCATCCAATTACAACCTGTAACAAGCACTGAAATTTGGCTCATTAGTGTTTAGAGAAACTTTTGATTTCTGAAAACACCTATAACCTTGTCAAATCTGCCTCAAAACACTCGATTGTAAGTGCATTAGAAAGCTGAACTCTTCCTCTCGAACTTTCATAAGATCAAGAACTATGTAGCTAGTATGACAATCATTCTATGGATCTGTATGTACAAATGTATAAAAAAGATGATATCTTTTTTAGCAGACCAGCATGCCGTGTGGTCCTATTATGAACTATTTGGAGGACAATTCCAGCTTACCAATGCACCCACAATCGAGCGTTTTGGACCCAAATTGAAAAATTTATGAGTATTTTCAGAAATCAAAAGTTTCTCTAAACACTAATGAGCCAAATTTCAGTGCTTGTTACAGGTTGTAATTGGATGATTGTGAAGGTTTATTGTTAGTACACTTATCAATATGGACTGTAAAAATACGGAAAAATATGCAGAGTGAAGTTCTCAACGCAGGGAACAAGATGCATATTTTTATTCATTTTTTGCTCTCCTCCTGGCCTCTCAATATTTTTGTGTATCAATAATTTAATTTTCTGCCCAGAAAATATTATCTTTCTTGTAGTGTCAACAGTCCCTCACACCACAACTTTATAAAAGCATGGAGATAAGGAAACAAACTGACACATGGACTCCCTTTCATCATCAGAGACATTGATTTGGGTAGTTTCAAGATCACAGTGATCCTCAAAGCTCCCCTTTATCTACTGGTGGTCTCTGATTGGGGAGAACTCAACCGTGTGGGTCATTATCAGGGACCAAATATGTTTGTATTATGAAAAACCCCAGCTTCAATTACATTCGGAATATTAAAGGATTGTCAAATTATGATCTTAGCATAAGTTTAAGTAGAATTGAAAGCATTTTTTGTGGAATGGTAGATCAATTACAATGAGACTTTAGTATCATGATGAGTTGTTTAGAAGCCTTCAATCGCCATCCTAAAGATTATGGATAGGATTAGAAGAAGGCGATGAATAAACCACGCCGACATAACACCTGGTTTCCTCTCGGTTTCCCGCCCTTTCCCGCCGGGTTTTGCCAAACAGGAGTCGACAGGTGTGACACAGTTATACGTGAGAAAGGTAACTTCAAATATGAATTCCAATATTAATCACTGCGCGTGGCTCGTGCTCTCATTTTGAGAGCCGACTCTGCTTCCACCGGTTCCCGCTTCCACAGCCCTTCAGGTCTTCGGAGCTCTTCTGAGCAATAATCAATTGTATCGAGGTCATAAATCCCAAGAGTGAAAGTTGAAGAGTTTTGGGATTTCAAATTTGTATATTTGACATGTTCCAGGCATCAGGATTTCGGTCCGATCAATTAGGGTACTCAAAGTAAGTATGCACACGTACATACTTTTCGCTGCATACTTTTTTTTGGCGGGGAGACCGAGGCCAAAAGTATATTTTTTTCTTTTTCCCCGTCAAATAAAAGTATGCACATAAAAGTATGTATGTGTGCATACTTACTTTGAGTACCCTAAATGTATACACTACGGATCAAAAGATTTGTAATCGTGACATGTTTTCCATCACCTGTTTCCAGCATGTTGTCCTCATATGTTGAAAACATCCCCAGTAAAAATGTAACGTAAACATACGTGATTAAGTTTCAAATATGTACGTTGTACATCAGGGAATTGTCGTGGAAATGTTTTTCTTATATTATAAAACCTTGACTGAACATACACTCAGTTCAAAAAGGAGTCGATCCGATGGGGTTATTTTTTTGAAAAATTGGTTACTGCACCCGCCTGCACGTTGGGGAACTGGGCTCGTCACGAGTTTGGGCTCAAGAACTCATCAAGGTGAGATGGTGATGAGGATGCATTACATCTTTGCATGCAAGGGAAGTGAGTGTACATACAACTTGTGGAGATCACAAACGAGACAAGAAATGAACCACAGCTTTTTATGGATCGGTGTATATAAAGGAGGCAGACTGAAAGGGTATCAATGAATGGAAGCTTGATTTGCTAGCAATTGCGACGCGATTGATCGATTGATCCGATTCTAGGTGACTAAAAAATCAAAAATTGAAGTGATACTTAGAACTTCTATGTATGAGGTCGAGCTGAAGCAGGAGACAAGGTTTATTGACCAAAAGCGAACCAAACGCTGCAAACGAGAGCGATGGAAATGATTGAGCGAGATGGGAAATGCGAAATGGGGGACATGTCAGCATCCAATATTTCATGACTTCATCGACTTAACACAGGTCTGAATATGTGGAGAATGGTGATGAAGAGAAAGAGAGGTCTTACCTGAAGTCGTATAGAAAGAAAAAGGAGTCAAAGAGTGAACAGATGTGAAAAGCAAGCTATGACTTTGCTGAAAGGTTAGTGATGCGAATTCAGCAAAGGTTTTCATCACTTGGTTTTTCAAAGTCAAGCCTCAGGTCTTGGTGCAGGCTTTTCAATCCGTTGGGGCAGTTTATGTTCTGGTGAGGTATTGAGATACCTCAAGAATATATGTTTTCAAATTATGATAAGAAATACATCAGCCTTACATATTTTCTACAAAAACACAAAATCCACATCACGATTACAAAACAGATTTGTCACTGCTAAGTAAGTCCCATGTTTCTCAAATGTCATTACTGGAGGTGTTTTGAAGACATATTTGCCCTTAAAGTTTGGACCGTAGTGTACTCTTGAGCTCAAATGAGATAATTTGTTTTTGAAGTGTCCTTTCTTTTTCAAATCCATTTGAAAAGATTCAAAAATCGAGCAGCTGTCAGAATTCTTGATGTTCTTTTTGGGTGGTTCTATATCAAATCCAACAGCGCTTCATGATCAGAACTTCTGTGTCAAGCGTGATGATGAGGTCTGCCAGTCGAAGCAAATCGAGTATAAAATGGCCATCAGAAGCAACCTGCTTCATCCCTCATCCGCTCTTCATCACTGGTCTTTTGCCTATCCGTTTGTTTTCCAATCGCATCTAGTAAATACCTGCCTTTCTTTCCTCAACAACTCCTCACGATATAGACCTAATATCATTTCTTTTGATCGTAGTAATTTTTCCGATCCCTTCATCCTTCACTCATTAATCCTAAATCACCAAAGATGCATATCTCCTTCGCTTATCTTGGCTTTGTGCTTGCTGGTCAGTTCCTCGGTTATAGTCTGCACTCTCTTTCGAGCAAAACTGAGGTCTTGTTCTGTTTGAATCGTTCTTAGCCTCCGCTGCTGCCAGTCCGCGTCATTTGTAAGCGATTGCATTCGGATTCCGTTTCATGAGTCGATGCTGACTTTGTCTATCTTCAGGGCGCGAACCGAGACAGTTGCTCGGTTGAGCGTTCGTAGTGAAGAACAGGCCGGCGGCGAGTGAGTCTGAATTTTTCTAGCTCTGTAGAGCGATGTCACTGACTATCACTTATACTTTCGTAGCGACCATCTCAAGATGAAGTGCTTTGGTGGCTGTGGTGGAGGTCTTCCTGTTCCAGGGCCCACTTCATGCTGGAATGCTCCGGTCGTCTTCCACGGCGGCGGAGGTTTACCACCGATGAACACCTTCTTTTCAACCGTTCAAAGCTACGCTGTCATCACATCCAACACCGTCAACATCTGGAACGGTGGCCTAGACCCTCAATCCATCTTACTTCAGTTCCAAATCATGGTGACCAGTCTTTCAACTCTGTTCTCCACTTTACAAGGCGGATGTTCTTTCCAAGGAAACCCTCAAATCGTACGTCTTTCCTCTTTCGATTTTGGGAGTTCAGCGGTTGGCTAACGCATCTTGTCTCTAGTTCATCTCCACTTTTTCCCCGCTGATCATTCAAATCCAAAGCATGCTCACGATCATCAACACTCAATGTGTTGGTATTATCGGGTCCTTCCAATGTCAGTACCTGTTCTCCTCCTTGAACCATATAAGCTAAGGTCGGATTCCAAATTACTGACTATTTTTCCTACATATAGCCTCCTTTGCCGTCCTATCTGTCTTGATCCAATCGATCGTCGGTGTTGCAATCACCTTTCATGTCGAGGTTCAACAATTCTTCTCGGCCTGCAACTTCAACCCTCAGCTCTGGTCACCTCTCGGTTTCCCAGTCGATAGCTGGATCCACGGAGTTCCAGGTGTATTCCCCGGAGTTCCAGGTGGATTCGGTCCAGGTGGTTTCCCAGGTGTTCCAGGTGGTTTCCCAGGTGGTGTGCCAGGTGGTTTCCCAGGTGGTGTGCCAATTCCAGTACCTGGAGGTGTGCCAGTTCCAGTACCTGGAGGTGTACCAGTTCCAGTACCCGGAGGTGTACCAGTTCCAGTACCCGGAGGTTTCCCAGTTCCAGTACCTGGAGGTCCCAATGGCTGTTTCCGATCACTTGGTCTCCTCAGCACCTTACTCCACGTCCTCATCGTCATCCTCGACCCTCTCTTCCACGGCCTTGGTGCTCTCTTACAAGGAGTCGGTCTCTTGGTTGCAAACCTTGGAACCGCTGTTGGTGGTCTTCTCGATGGTGGTCTCCTCGGTTTGATCTAGAGTGTGAATATTTCCTTCAGATCGTTGTCGTTGTCTGTTTTCCGCTCTTTAGTTTGATTCATCTTTCTGGTATTCCTACCTCTTGTGGCCTACTTCTTGAGCACTTTCTTTCTTTAGTTTGTGGTACTAAAAAAGAACAATGAATGTGGCTTTTTGCCTCTCCCAATTCTCATTTACATTCTCACTATTGAGATAGAAACTCGCTCCCAGTTCCTTGAGCTGAGAGTCAGTTTGAATAAGTCATTGATAGGTGAAGGAAATTCGAGTGAATTTTGAAGATAGTCATTTGTAAATCTCGTAAGTTTCAGTGATGACTTTCGAATTAATGAAAAGTGAATCATAGACTTGAGAAAATTCATAATAACTTCTCAACACAATACATAAAATGATATTCATAGCGACAAAAGAATTGGAATATATTTTGTGGTTAGATTAAAGAGGTTCAAAAACCCACTAAATAAACACTCAACAAATCCAAAAGTGAAAAGAGATGCATCAAGTTCACAACAAAACCGATCAAGAAAAGAAGAAACATTCCACTTTAAAGTCACAAGTAGAACTTCGTTTCTCTGGAAGTTCAATCCCGTTTGAACTCTTAAGAATTTCCTTGAGACTATTATTAACTTAGTTTTGATCCCATCCTTCTGTTGTAGATCACTACTCTGAATATTTTTCCAAGATTGATTAGTTTAAGTTGGGATGGAAATTTTGACAAGTGATGAGTTCAAAGATCACACCTTAGTAAAAAACATTCAAGTTCTTAATTTGGTTTGTGTGTTGGATGGAGATTTGTTCGTTAGATGATAAATTTGGTTTAGAGTTAACCAAGCCCCTCTTACCGCGTTCGCCGCGCCCGGGAAACCCATTTTTGCTTTATTTCATTTCCATCTATATAAGAGGTTCGTTAGGTCCTTTCAATGTTTCACTTTCTTTCAGTCCAATGGAATTGGTCAAAGAATACCCACACCTACATACTTTTCTTTACGTGGTGTCAAAATAGTCGACCTGATATAATTGACCTCAGGCTGTATGCACTATAAACCATATGCACTCTGCACTCAGAACTCAGTGGGAGATGTGATTTTATTCTGAACCATAAAATACTTCTTTACTTGAGAAATATACTCTCAAATCCGACATTTTGTAAAGATTTTTGAAATCTTTTGTATCTTTAAATTCAAACATCATCATTTCCAAGATCAATTTTTCAAACAATTTCAGAAAGATCATGTTGAGTATAACAAAACATATTGAGATTCGATTAGGTAGAAAGAAACTTGAAAATAATCTTTTTAAGTTTTGAATAAAAACCAAGATACGATTTATGTAAAAGACATTCAAAATGAACAAATCTAAAATCTCTTCAAGTGAAATAAAGAAATTTTCAAACAGATCTCATTACAAGATCAAAGAAGATATTGATCATAATTGACTTTACTTCAAAAAATCAAACTTATTTTCCACGAGATTTACTCATCATAAGTTTTTGACCAAAACATTCAAAGTATCTTCTAAAATTTTCAAACTGAGGTAAAAAGTCTTCAGCGTTTTTAGGCCAATAAAGTTGATGATTTTGATTTTCATACAATAATGAAGTTCCACCACCACCCATCGATTGATGTTTATGATTCAACTGATTATTAATCATCACTCTCTTTAAATTTTCATGTTGTTGAATCTTAGTTTGAAGTTTAATCAAATCATCCAATGAGATTCCAAAATGAGCCGAACTCAAAGCTTCAGCCAAACTAACTTGATGATGTTCAAAACTAGGGTTCCATTCGATTCCAATCGATTTACACCATTCAATATATGCAATCGATTTCCCATCTCCTTCTCTTATCAAACTCTTCAATCGTTTCTCAAATGGATCTTTAAGTTTTGTATTCTCAGTCAAGAAATATCTTACCGGTGATTCAAGCCAATTCAAATCATCTTCCATCTCATAAATATCACCTAATCCAGCCGTAAACTTCCCATGCATTAATCTATAGATCCTTAAATACTTTATAATGAGTGCTGATTCACTGATCTCACCGGTCACCATTCTTGCAGGTGATAAACCCATCAGATCACAAAGTGACACCAGCATCGGTAAATTAATACCCTGTATAGCCAAAGCTTTAAGTCCTGCTTCTTTAAATAACGAATCACCTTTCTGATTAACTTCTTGCATGGCCCAAATCATAGCCAAACGTTTCTCGACTTGATGATATTCAATCACGTCTTCTAATCTTTGAAATTCATCTACATCTAATCTATCCAACTTTTCTCTAACCGTTTCCCAATCTCCCAACTTTGATTTATAAAAGATCGGAAAGACTTCTTTGACTGATAAAGCTTCGGCTACATTCATAATCGGTTCTTCAATCGAATTATGATAGATACCTAAATTCCAATTCTGTTGTATGACTCTATCATCTAATTGATCTCTTAATGCTCTATGTCTTCTATGTCCTTCTAGATTCCCAACCGAATCAATAATATCTTGAAAAACCGGTCCTAAGATTAATTCTTGCATAGCTTCTTCTGTATCTTGATCTGTACCTTTAAACAATTTATTATATTCTGGCATATCAATAAATATATTGGCAAACGCTTTAGGATTATCTTTTTGTAACATCGTTAAGACGACTTTTTTGATATGTTCTTGACGTTCTGGACTAAGTCGATCGATAATCGATTTTTTGGAAGCTGCTAAGGCTTCTTCTAGTGCAAGATCATCAGCAGAAGCTTTAGATGATCCTACAGTCGGTTTCTTTCCACTACGAGATCCAGATGATTGGTTGATCGCTTGCTTCTTTCCTTTCCCCTTTGCTTTTCCTTTCTTCCTGGTAGATTTAGATGATTTGACTTTTTCAACCAATGCTGTTTCTTCAGGTAAATTCTCTTCGTTCAAATCTGTCAAACCTTTTCCTTCATTTCTAAAACTTTCAATTTTTTCTTCATGTGCTAAACGTTTGGCTTGATCAATCGAGTTTTGAACTTGATCTTTCATTAAAGCAAACTTGTCTAGATCCCTAAACCTTGATTTTCTTGCTGATAAACTTGAAGTGGAAAATAAAGTAGGATGAATCCCTTTTTGTGATTTTTTGTTCATGTATACTTGCCATCCATCTTCATCTACTTTTAGCTTTGAAGACGAAGGTTGGTCTTCAATCGAACCAATCTTAGGTGATCCTCCTTGATCAGATCCTAATGAGATTGATGAATCTTTTATTCTACAAGAATTCAATTTTCCAATCCAATGTATCAAGAATGAACACATCAGTCACACGAACAAAGATTTCTAGAATCCCAACGTCCTGACTTACTTTTCTTTGGTATCGGGACTTGGCATTGGTAGAACCTTCTTCTGGGCAGTATCAAGTCTATCAACCATCGATTTCTGTGCATCAACTATCCTTGATCCCTTTGCTTTATTCACCATCGAAGTTCTTCCCTCTGAACCCTTCTTCTGAGCAGTATCAAGTCTATCAACCACCGATTTCTGTGCATCAACTACCCTTGATCCCTTTCCTTTATTGACCATCGAAGTTCTTCCCTCTGAACCCTTCTTCTGACCTACCTTCAATTTATCTTTAATCAATTTCTGGGTACCAGAAGGGTTTGGAAGAACTCCATCTTTCACTGTTTGAAAGGAATCGAGCCTGGGAGTTGATGCACTTAAAACTGCATCAACAAATGAAGCTTTCTTTTGCAGATTTTCGGCTTTGATAGGTTTTGATGGACCGGTTTCTGGTTGTTTTTCTTCTCTGAAATGTAAGCAGTTTTTTGATTAATTAGCGAGATATATCATCTTGAATAATTTTAAGGAAATTTAACCAACATCGACTCTGAGACTGGGACTATTTTTTTATCCTGATCACTCGGATCAACACTTGCAGACAAAACTTTCGAAGAGACCGAGTCATGATCAAGATACCTAAAATAAAAAAATACACCTTCAACTTTAAAACCTCGAGGATTAAAATGAATCAGATCACGAAGAAAGAGACTGACTCTTTAGGATGAAAAGATTCGATTTCTTCAGAATTAGAAGCTTGACTCTCTTTAAACCCTTGAGATGTTTCATCATTCCCATCAGGCACTTCAGATCCCCCAACCTGTTTATCCTTCGAATCGATTCTTAAACCCGCAAGATTCCTAAAAGAAAAAAATCAATTTCATCATTATCCTTTTTTGTTTTTGGAAATCATAAGAAGAACAAGTAGGTTGGTTTGGAATTACTTTTGAATAAGTTGATCTGATGAATCAGATGATCTAGTGGGTCGAGTTAGTAAGGTTTTTCCAACCGTAGTTGTAGAACCCGAACTTGGTACTTTTTTCTTCCTTTTACTTTTCCATTTTCTAGACCTATTCATCAAAAGAAACACAAAAAGATAGTCAAACAATTGAGTCATTAAAAAACCACAAGTCAGTCTGAAATCGTCAATGGAATTAAACATTGGTGTAGATTCATACGCACGGACCCGGTATGGTTTGTCCTGGGTTTAAAGGTTGGAGATTCGATTGAGAAGGAAAAAGTGGAGGTGATCTAAAGTCTTGGTCCCGAAACACGTCATACGTTTCATGAAAAGGAGGTGGCAATGGCACGTTCGGATACCCAGACGTGACGGGTTGATAATGCGGCGTAAAGTGTTGAAAGGTAGGATGATATTGAGGAGAGATTTGTTGAAAAGGATGATAGGGAGCCACGAATTCTTGAGCTGTAGTTGGGTGTAATGGGATTGGAGGATGAGATAGTAGAGGACCAGGTTGGATAGGTGGAACGCTTTGAGGTTCGGGAATCACTAGGCCTCCTACGCCTGCTCCTCCGTGACTTTCGGACCATCTCATTGCATCCCTTTCGTCTCGGAATAAGAATATATAAGCGTCTGGTAATGGTAAGCCTTCGGAATGAGGTATGACGTGTGGATGAGGTATGTTGGGTGCTTGTGGATGAGGTATGACTGTTTGTGGATGAGGTATGACTGCTGGATGAGGTATGGGTACTGGATGAACCCATTGTGTCGCGTCTTGAGTTGGAATCCCAAGAACAGGTTCTGAGTCTGAACCATGAACATGAGTCATTTCACTACCCAACCTCGCGCCTTCTTCGAACGGCTTCATGCAAACCAACTTTATAAAAACCAAGCAAACCACCAAACACCTTATAAACATCTTAAATAAATGAGATTGATGATACTGAAGTTCAGGAATATGAAAAGCTTATAAGTCGATAAAACAGAAAATCGAAAAACTCTTCTTCCAATAAAAAAATTGGGAAAGTTTGTTGATATATACTTGTGATCTTCTTTTTCAAGTAAACCAGTTTGTACATGGTAAACTTCAAACACAAGTAATCTCAAATTCCAATGTAGGTACAAAGTTAAGCTAAAGCTAAACCAACCCGTTTGAAGAAATGTTAGAGCCTAAAGAATATTTCTTTAGCTTCTATTTTTTACACATGGTGATCATCGGCCATATGGAAGCATGGAAGCACCTTTGGTGAAAACTGTCAAAAAGACAATAGACCATTTCATGTAACATCATCAGAATATGTAAGATGATGAAGAAAAGTGTCTGAAGTAAATGCAAGGCTGAGACGTGTTGTGAGCCATGGGCTTGAAGAAGTCTGCATATAAAGAAGGTTTTTGTTTAATTTATAAAAATCGTTTGAAGGATGAATGAGAGAAGATCAGTGGAGATATCAAGTTTGATCACTCTCGGCCGCTCCCTTCAATAAATGATGATCCGATTCTGGAGCGGGGCTATCTGGGAAAGGGGTTGGAGAGCGATACCGGATAGTAAGACCAAAATGCGCAGTGACTGCGTAGGATTTTACAAGTGGAATATGCTAATAAACAAACAGGGCTCAACTTCAACAGGGCATCAGAGTCGGCCAAAAAGTCGGATCGAACCACAAACCATAAACCAAAGAAAACCTCAAGAAATTAAAGAAACCAAGACCTCAACAATGATCTCATCCATAGCACCCTACATCAGACTACCCAAACCGAAAACGATCCTAAGCCAATCGAACCAATTCATATCATCACACTCAACCAAAAAAACCCCAACCTCATCCACAACTCCAACGGGGCCATCAACTCGACCTAACAGTATTATCTCATTATCGAACATCTTACAACAAGTATCCGAAAATACGTTGTCTAGAAACTCATTCTTACCAGAAAAATATAAATCAGGGCACGAGAATGCAGTGATCGGTTCTGGAAAGATTAGGTGGAGATCGCCTATTTATAAATCGACTGAACGAAGATGGTTATGTAAACAAGGATTTCATTGGAGGTTATTAAATTACATTCTCAAACCGAATCACCAAAAAGATAAACAAGATCAAGTTGTTGAAAGAAGAATGATGAATGAAAAAGTTAATTATTATAATGGAGAAATCGATTTTAAAGAGTTTCATTCGATCACTTCTGATCCGGTTCCAAAGCTCATCGAACTCTTTGGAGGATTAAATAGACTAAGTCAAGGAGAAAAACGGTACTTGGGAATCGTCCCTAACGAATCTAATCCATTTAGACCGATCAAAACATCATCAAAAACCGAAATTGAAACTGAAAAGACAAGATCGGTGTTACCTAAGTATTCAAAAGTGTCATTGGTACCTAACTTTGGAGTTTATGAGGGTAGGAAAAAGGTATTTAAGGGAAAGAAACGAGAAAGAGGATGGGAAGAGAAATTTGAAGAGGTTGGAAAACGGATGGGAGGTATGGAACTTAGGGTTTCCAATTATAGAAAGGTTTGTGTTTCTTTTGATTTCTGAAGTGGGGTTTTTTGAATTGATGGTGGGTTTTGGTTTATTTGTTTGGTAGGAATGGAGATTGAATAAGGAGAAATCTAGACCTAGTTTACCGTTTTGATTATTGGCACTTTCTTTGTGGATTCTATAGCTTTTTTGGTGTCAATTTTGATAAAAAATGTTTTGTTTGTTTTGAAATTGTTAACAAATTCAGTTAACCTATCAAATCCATAAATCCATAAATCTAAATCAGAAACCAATGATTTAGATTGATCCCCAAACAAAAAACAAAAAAATCATACAAACTCAAAACAAAAAGAAAGAAAAAGAAAGTAATAAGAATCATACATAAAAAGAATAGAAGGAATATTAATCTAATTTTTCTAAATACTCTAATCTTTCTAAAATAATCGATTTAGAAGTTTCTTCAATTTCACCAGCTAAGAAAACTTCATCTAAAATCGAATAAACTTTATGAAACTGAAAAACTAAATCTAATTCACATACATTACCAAAGTATGCATCTATTATTGAGACCAAAAAGAAAAGAAATCCAAAAGAATTAGGTTTTCAATCCAAAAGAAGAAAAAAACAAAGAAAGAGATAAACGAACCTAAGACTTCAACAAATAAATGAATCGATTCTAAATAAGCTAATTCATTATCATTCGAATCCACACAAACACAAAAAAACAAACCAGCATATCTTCTATAATCACCTTACTTGTTCTAAACTAAACATCCCCCCCCAACCAAAAGAAAGAAAGAAGAAAGTTTTACAAATAGAAATCTTTAAGATGTTTTGGTTTTGGGGGGTTTTTGTTACTCAACTTCTACAAAATTAGATTGGTACTTTTGGTCACGTGTGGCTACTAATCTATGTACTTCTCCTCTGATTCTAACTTTTTCTTCGTCTTCCATTGGTACATACCATCTAAAAAAACAGAAATCAAGGTTTAAGAATTAGTTTTTTGGTTTTGTTTGGGGGGTTTGGTGGGTTTTTTTTGGAGAATGGATTGGTTTACTTTACTTTGATAAACGGGCTTTTCCTTGACGGTTTTGAACTAGGATGAATCTTATCATTTTGATTTTCGATTTCGGTTTCGGTTGGGTGGTTCTTGAGAGTGAGAGAGTGAGAGGTATTTGAGATGAGAAGTGGGTTTAAGTTGAAGGGAGAGACATAACCGTTAGAAATTTAGTAAGTTTAAGTCAAATTACATCATTTTAGTATTTTTCAATCTTGACACACCACACTTCAAGTTGATACCAACCAACAAAGAAATCCAAAATGATGAACATCACCAACCTCATTCGGCGTTTCCACCACCTAAATCCCCTGAAAACCAAACCCAAACCCCCAGCCCGATCTCCAACCCCAAAACCATATTCAACTTTTTCCAAACCATCCAATTGGAAACAAAAATGGCAAACCAAACTAACCGAAAGATACCCCACCACCTCCCCAAAACATCTCACAAGTCTAACCCTATCATTCCTAATCCTACACGAACTCAGCTCGATAATCCCACTGGTTTCATTCTTTATGGTCTTACAAACTTATCCTTTTCTTACTCAATCTGTTATGAGTAAGTTGGATGGGTTTCTTATGGGTTCGGATAGGAGTTTGGTTAGGGAAAAGGTTTGGGTTTGGGTTGAGCAGGGGAAGGAGAAGATCGAGAGATTGGTTAGGAGGTATGGATCGGATGTTGATGAGAAGAAGGATGGGAAGGAGGATGGGAAAGGGAGTGGGAAAGGGGATTGGAATATGGTGGTTTTGAATGGGTTGACTTCTTATTTAATCGTTAAAGTTTAGCTCTTTCTCTTTCTTTTGATACTCATTTTGAGGGTTTTGTGAGAAACCTCTTTGTTGATGCAGTTTCTTTTTGGGGTTGGTTTGGAATTGGTTTAGGCACTCTTACCTTTACGAATCGGAATCTCTTTATACTTTTCTCCTACACTTTCAAACTTGATGATTAAAAGTTTAAATTATTTTGGAAAAAAATCAACTTGAAAACAAAGAACCATATCTTTTTTGGGTTTCTTTTTTAGTTTTGTGAAATCATTGGGGTTTTGGGGTTTGGTTTATGAAGAATTTGGAGGTAAGAAGCTGGGTTTTTTGATTTGTGTTGTTTGAAAATTGTATGATTGAAAAAAACAGCTTTTTTTTGGGTTGGTTGGATATGAAATGTACTTGATGATTGTTCTTGTAGTTCATGATATGTGAAGGGTTGTAACTGGGGTCATAAATAAGTATCCTTCCAATAATAAAGTGAGTACATGAAGGTAGTTTACTGAGTAAAGGTTGGAATAACGTGCATTCAAGGTGTTGAATTCCTTGAATTCTTATTCGATAATCAATGTTCATCATTGGTTTTTTTGCTCAAGGTTCTTTTCTATCTTGAAAAATGATTGATAAACTTGATGGATATTCATTCGGTTTTGGTTCTGGCTTGGGTTTTTTGTTTTGCCTTTAAGATGGTGAATGATTTTTCTTCTAGATTTCTTGTTCTGTAAAAACTAGGATGAAGACTAAAAGCTTGACTAAACTTCTTTTCATTGGGCTTCATGAGAAAAGGTGGACATGTTTGCACTGGCACTAGAGAAACAGACAAGTTCTTACCCAATTAACTCTTCAGGATAAGGTTTTGTGGGTTTTATTGTGGTAAACAGAACATGGAGATCAACAGGCACAGGGGGAATTTTGGCCTACTCTCAAACTTGTGAACTTGCCTTAAACCTTGGAGAACTTGATGTATTCCTAGACTATGATTGATATTGGAGAACAAATACTTTTTTTGTTGATTTTGATGGGGTTTATTGGGCCTTCTCGTGTTCAACCTTGCCTTTTTTACAGAGTCATCATGGGCAATTGTGTCTGAAATACTCATGCTGTGCTAAGCCTCAATTATTGGAATGGTTCAATATATAAAAATTCAGTGCAAATGTCTCACATGAGTCAATGTGAAAAAACTATCATAAGTTTACTCATATTGTTACTTCTTGCTGTGTCCCATTTTAGATCTGCTAGTGAAATGCATAACATTTGAAAATCACAGAAATCCTACCTCTAGGTTGGCAAAATGACTAACTATGTCCTCTGAGTCTACTTCTTCAGAATTCATCTCTTTCAACTAAAAACATTTCACCCTTTAAATTCTACACGTGATATAAGGTCAAAAAAATTCAGACCAATCACAATTCTTCCAATAAATCAATCCTAAAGACAATTCCTTACTACTCCATCTTTGACGCCTTTGATTTCCTGACATTCACCAGACCATCAGATCTTATGTGCAAATTGGTTAGGTCAAATGGGGTATGAATTCTTTGATATTTTTGAATTCAACTGTATACCAATACTATAGCTTCTTGCCTTACTATTAAATTCTTGATTAGGTCTACAAAGCAAGGGTGATTGTCAATGGTTAGGTCAAAGAAGTAGTTCAGGGTATTTTTAATGGCATTCTTATCAACTCTTTCAATTACTAATTTGGATATTTATATATCTGTGATGAGAAACAGTTTAAAGCCAAGCAGGAAGATCATCAAGATGTAAAAGATCATAAAAATGATGAAAAGACTTGAAATTCATTATTGATCTTACAAAATAGAATGAACTGCGGAGAGCCAAATCTGAGTCAATATAAATAAAATAATATAGACCTTGATGATTTCATCTTTGTTTATGTTTTTTATCTTTTGTTTGTTCTGCATCTTGATTCTACACTGTTTTCAAATTCCTCACATCCAGTGTGATAGCTTTTATTTGTCAAAAAGATGTATCTTCCATTATCATATGTGATATGGTCTGACTCTGAAATTGATCCTCAGTGATATTATCATTGAATCATTTCACCTTAAAACAGAGATTGGTGATCACTTCAATTGATTTTCCAAGAGACTGATCTCTGATTCAAAAAGAAGATTGATAATTATTGAGGCTTGCCAAAAATTTAAGCAAATCTGGATGCTTTCTTGAGGCTGCCCGGGCCAAAACGGTGGCCAATCCGGTATGTCTCGGTCCACAGCCTTACCCGGAAAGGTATCCGAATTTCACGGGTTTCGGATACTAATTTTCGGATACTAATTAGGAGGGTCTGTTCAGGGTCCTGTTGAAAGTTGATCATAGGGGTTTAGAGTTAAGTCCAAGTTAAGTCCAAATGATTGGTAAAACGATAGACCAAGAGTTCAAACCAAGACGAGGACCAACGACTACCACTACCATTACCACCACCCACTCTACCATCAACATTACCAAAATACCAACACTTCCAATCCAAATCAAACTATGAACGATCCATCACATAAACCTGCTTCAGCATTAACACTATGGTTAAACTCATTACGATTATCAAAATCAGATTTAAGTAACCTTTCAGAAATTCAAGATGGTGAAATCCTTTGGCAAGTCTTGGCAACATTGTTAGTCAATCATCTCGAAAAGCCATAATAACTTTTAATTCAAAGATTTTGATGGGTTTCTTATTTTTGGGAATCTTCGGGGTGGGTGGGTCGGGTTTGATAGGGATTCGAATTTCTTTAGGGCTCCTAGACCTTCTTCTATGAGTGGAACGATGTCAGAACCATGGGTTTTAAGGTTCACTTCATTTAAAAAAATGTATAAATTGATTCTAAGATATTTTGAGTCAGTCTTTCGTTTTGAATCTTTATAACTTGAACAGAAACCTTTTTGTTGTTCATTTTTGGATTGATTGAAAATTTGTTACATTTTCTTTTTGGGGGGGTTGGGGTTTTTTCTAAAGGGAAGAATTGAGAAAAAGACCAAAGGAAGAAGGATTGAATGCTCCGGATTTACAGAAGATTGCAAAACATGGTGATTTGGATGAAAGCGTTTCACTTTCAATGCTAATTCTAACGTAAGAAACTTATCTATCTTTCGAAAAAAAAACGATGTTCTTGAAGATCACTGATAGATTGTTTTTTGTTATATAGTCTTTCAACACTTGTTCAACCTGATTTGCATGTACCTAAAATTCAATCTTTACCAACTTGGGCACAAACAGCTTTGATGTTGGGAATTCAATCAACAACTGAATCACTACAATCACTAGACAAACCATCTCATTCGTCAGTTTCCCTCTGTCCCTTTTGAATCGTTTTTTTACTTCTAACTTATCATTTTTCTTTTCGAATCCGTGGGTTTTTTAGAACAGTAGAACAAGAATTACAAAATGATGAAAGGAATGAAAAAGATGGATTACAACTTGCTCATACACAATTAATTAAAGAGTATCAATTACTTAGGAAATCGAAAGATGAAACTGATCGTCGATTGATTTTAGCAGAAGAAGAATTAAAGGTGGTTAGAGTCGAATTAAATTCATTACGAGAAAAAGTAGAAGAAGATGAGAATAAAAAACGAAGGAATCGAGCTAAAAGTCATGATGATCATGATGATGATGATGATGATGATCATATTGAGGAAGAAGAAGAAGAGGATAAGGATACAAGAGATGTGGCATCTGATTCCAGAAGACCTGATTATTATCTGTTACGTAATGAGTTAGAACATTTGAAAGATGAAGTAGTCAGCTTAGGAACCAAGTTGGATTTATCTGAAAATGAGAATGAAAATTTGAATAAGAAGATTGATGAGCAAAGGAAAAGGATTGATGAGTTGAATGATGTGGATGAACAGAATAGGGGTTTAAGGGATCAATTGGATGAAGTTAAACACGAGATTGAACGAGCTAGGAAATTAGAACATGTGATTGAAAAGTATAAGAAGAAGTTGGATGAATCAGCTGATACTAGAAGACAGTTGAAGGTTTGTCTCAAAGTTCTTATGATTCGGATCTTTCTTCACTCATTTCGATTTCTCTCACTCTTGAGCTTATTGAACTTTATTTTGATTTGATTGATGGTATATCATAATAGACCTTAGAAGAACAGAATACAGAAATCTTGGATCGCAATGCCAAACTAGAAGACGAATATCGAAAAGTATCAGCTTTCAAACCATTGATGGAACAATACAAAACCCAAATAGCCACTCTAGAATCATCATTAGGAAACCAAAGGCGAGAAAAAGATCGATTGAGTTATGAATTAGAAACAGTGACGAGTCGATTACAACAAGTCGAAGAAGAAAGAGAAAGAGAAGGAGAAGAGTTAGCATTATTTGAATCAAGAGTGAAAGAATTAGAAGAAGAGATTCCATTAAGAAGATCAAGTAAAGCAGATACATCTGAATTGATAGATGATAGTTTTGATGTAAGAGCAGCAGAAGAAGAAACAGGCATAATCGCAGGTATAGGTGGAGAATTGAATGATGCGATTGAAGGAAGAACGATGACTTCATTAAAATTAGAATTGAGAAAACTTAAAAGACAATTAAGATTATTGAAGAAGACTAATGACGGATTACAAGATGAAGAAGAAGTGAAATCTAGAGTGGTGGTCTTGGAAAACTTACTAGAAGATTCTAATCGAATGAAAAGGAAATATGAAGATGATTATTTGAATGTGTATAGAGAGAAATTGGTGATCTCTAATCAATTGGAAGAAATTCGTAGTGGGAAATCTATTAGTGGTGATGGGTGAGTCATCAGATTGGACTGAGCTTCTTTTTTTGAACGGAGAAGGACAAACTGATTGATGATTTGATGATTTAAAAGACCAGAAGCTAGTATCGCACTGCGGTTTAGACTCAATGAAACTGTTGATGAACTTGAACGATTGAAGGTGGAGCATACTGAACTAACGGTGGCACATGAACAAGTCTCCAATGAGCTCACAACGGCTAAATCAGATCGTGAGTGAAACTGACTGACGAAACAACTTTTTTAAGAGACGACAAAAGTATTGAAACTGATGCAAATGATTTTGAAATACACGTCGAGGAAATCAATAGTTCACTTGGTTGGAAAGGATCAAATTGAAATTCTAAGTTCTTTAAGAGAATCAATCTCAACAGAAAAGATTGGATTGATGAATGAAGTCGAAAGATTAAAGAATGAAATCAATTTATTAAGAGATTCGTTAAAGATGAAAACTGATCAAATCCAAAGTTTATTATTAGAAAAGATTCATTTACAATCTGATACGATTGATCAAAGAGAAATGATGTTAAGAAGAGAAAGAGAACTTTCTAATCAAACTACTGGTGGTGGTGGTGGTGATTCGAACGATGATCAGATTAGGTTGGGCGTTTTGGAAAGGATATGTAGAGAGAAGGAAGAAGAGATGAAGATTGTGAAGAGTAAGTTGGAGAAGGCTAGGATGTTTATTGTGGAACAACATCAAATGATTCAATCTCAAGCTGGTGGGAATGGAAATGGAGTCAAACCGATTGATATCTCTTCACTGGTTGGTTTCATTTCAAGTTTTTCCCTCAAGATTTACATTTTGGACAAAGTGAAACTGATCTGGATGGTTTGAAATAGACTAATTCTTATGAAGAAATGGACCAAACTTCAAAAGCTGAAATCCGATCACTAAAAGAACAAATCGAAAGATTGAAAGTAAGTCAAATCCCATCGAAACCCATTAGTCTACGACAAAACAACTGATCATGAAAAAAACTGGATTGATGTTTGATTTTATTCAGACTGAATTAATGGAAATCAATGGTAGATATGAAAAAGAATTAAGATTGATGGGATCTGCTTGGTATAATTTAAGTCAACAAACTTTAAGAGAAACGATTGCATTAAATCGAAAAGAATCTTCTAATCAAAGGAATTCAAATCTTGGAATCATGAGTCAAGGGGGTGGAGGGAATGTGAATGGGTTTGGAGGGGTTTTGAGACCTCAGAGTTGGGTTAGACAACAGAGAGATAGGTTAATGAGTCGAGATGGACTGGTGAGTGGGGGATCCCAGATTAATTTTCTCTCCGTTTTTTTTTTGGTGATTTGAGAATTGGAAAGGTTTTTTTGACTCGATTTTTCTTTTGAATTTCGTTGATGGTTGGGGTTGGATTTTGATTTTGATTTGGGCTTGGGTTTGGATTTGTGTTCAGAGGTAAGTAGTCTTTAATTGAATCCAATCAATTAAAATTAAAAGAAAAAGAAGAAAAGTACCAATCAGAAAGAGGAGGAGAAGGAGGAAATAGTAGTCGGTTGGTTAGATCTGGATTACTTTTGGGATATCATCATCATCTGAGACCTAAGAGAGCTACGGTTGAAGGACATTGGTTTGAAAGATGATGGGGGGTTTTTTCTGGAATGCGTCTTTGGTTTTGGTTTTGGACTTTTTCTTTTCGGTGTATGAATGTAATCAATTGAGGTAGGGAAGTGAAGATTTGATGAAAGGTGATACATAATTCGGTTTGGATTTATATATGTTTTTTTGGTTTGATTTGTTTTTTAATGATGTGTTTTTTTACTTGTTTTGTTTTTGATTTGTTTTTGGATTTATGATTTGATTTACTTAAATTAAAGGGAAATGAAAAAAGAAGAAAGTTTATAAGGTACGTGGTACTTGTACCCCGGGGCTGCCACGCAAGATGACTTATATAAGTTTGGTAAAACCTGGTAAATCTCATGAAACGCTCTAGAATGGAAAAAGAGAAAAAAAGGTAGGAAAAGACACCAAATATCTTTGACACCTTGCCAGTCTATTGAGGAGCGGAGCTTCACACCCACTAAAGTGGTATGTATAAGGTCTTGTGTGTTCAAGAGCAAGCTTGGCTTGGAGGGTGTGTTCAAAAAGTTGAACTTTTAGATAAAGAAGATCCGCACTCTTCAGATTCACAGCGCCGAGCCGCACACAGCTTGATGGACTTGTCAAGCCGAATATTCGAACGAGAGTTTTTTTCATTTTTTATCGTATCATCATGTGATATCCATTCCGCCTTTCCACTCAGGTGAAGCTACAATGGATGGCTCATAAAGCTGGATGATACATCATGGCACTCGAATGTCACTCAACCCCTCCTTGAATGTCCTTCAAAAGATAACGAAAGTGGCATAACAAAAATATATTTTGCGTGCTATACATGCCAAAAAAACAAGAATTCTGATCACATGACATCACATAAGGATCTCAATCTATAGCCCCAAGTTGCGCACCTGACAAACGAATCCGATGGACAGGTTCACCCTACTGCAGAGCTGGGGAAGTAACCTGTAAACTGGCGAGGTGAATTCATCATTTTGAAGTGAACTGCTCGCCATCTTTCCCGCTTGCCTGGAGATGTCCGAGTCCTCAGCGTTCATGCAGGACGCGAGACACCACGCAACCGCCGAGAACACCTTTCTTGAACACTGGACTCTGATTGGTCAGGATTCCGGTTTGTATCGAAAGATGATAATTCAAGATGCGTAATTATAATTGTCGCGCAAAAGACGGTTGGAATGTGAGGTTTGACCCAGTGAGAAGCGGAAAAAGTCGCGCGTCAGGTTTTGCGTATAAAATGAGAGGTTTGTCTCCCCTCATTCCTCGCTACTTCCTCACTATCATCTCACATCTGCCATAACTTTTCTCCGAATACCTTTTGTCTAATCATTTCTCAAAATACCACTTTTAAAAACAAAATGTCATCTTCGCAAGCTCTCACTCAGGCTGCTTTGCAATCACTCCAAGAGTCATTAGGGGATCAGGGAGTAAACAGTCAGCCCAATTACTGCTACAATATCCTTCGTCACTCTTTTCAACTGATTACTTTACATTTGTCATTATCATCCCTTCGCCCAATTAGAACCCATGAACCCCAACACTTGCAGCTACGCGGAAGCCGACTACGGAAGTGACGATACCTCCACCGTTGCGTCGACCGTGGTCCTTACCGAAGCGCAAATTTTGCAAGAGATGTCGGAAACGAAGTCTTCCCGAACCTCTCCTCGCCGCTCACCTCGTCTCATCAACAGGCGAAGCACGATGGCTGAAAAGCCATACATCAGAAAGCCAAGGGTAACACCGACTGCCCGGGCCGTGAACAAAACACCCAGCAAGGCCAAGGCGCCTAGGAAGAAAAGGGTGACACCCAAACGAGGAAAAGGTGCCGACCAATAGCACCTCTATCATTCAGTGTAAGATCTCAATTCTGTCACCCTTGAACATATCCTAGTCTGTACGGTGTTCTTACCCATATGATTTTTCATATTTGCTATAGTCAGCTCCACTCGGCCAAAGTTGAATTGGCTTCACTATCATATCATTCTCATTTTTTTGTACTCGCAACCCAGTTTTAGTTTTAATCAGTATTTAAGTTATGTACCATGTGTAAGAAGTAGACAATTTTTTAAAGCTCTTGTACTATTTATATATTGAAAGTAATAAACTGGTCTTTGCCCGGCTTTTTGTTGATTAAACCTGTTGACACAAAGTCGAATCTAAAAATATCATAGCACACAAAGTAGCAGTGATATCTAGGCAGTCTCCCTGATAAGAAACTTCTCCTCTGAATTGTGCGCAAGCTAAGATTCCCATACGCTGGATGACATACCATGGCACTTGAATGTCACTCAGCATCACCTTGAATTTCCTTCAAAAGATAATGAAAGTGGCATAACAACAATATATTTTCCGTGCTATACATGCCAAAAGACAAGAATTCTGATCACTCATTCGTTCTATGTGAGTCTGACATCACATAAGGATCTCAATCTATAGCCCAAGTTGCGCACCTGGCAAAATCGCTTGCCCTGTTCGAATCCGATGAACAGGTTCACCCTACTTGCGAGCTGGGTACGTAACCTGTAAACTGGTGAGGTGAATTCATCATTTTGAAGTGAACTGCTCGCCATCTTTCCCGCTCGCCCGGAAATGCCTGAGTCCTCAGCGTTCATGCAGGACGCGAGACACCCGGCAACCGTCGAGAACACCTTCCTTGAACACTGGACTCTGATTGGTCAGGATTCCGGTTCGTATCAAAAGTGATAATTCAAGATGCGTGATCATAATTGTCGCGCAAAAGACGGTTGGAATGTGAGGTTTGGCCCAGTGAGGTGCGGAAAAAGTCGCGCGTCAGGTTTGGGGTATAAAATGAGAGGTTTGTCTCCCCTTATTCCTCGCTACTTCCTCACTATCATCTCACATCTGCCATAACTGTTCTCCGAATACCTTTTGTCTAATCATTTCTCAAAATACCACTTTTGAAAACAAAATGTCATCTTCGCAAGCTCTCACTCAGGCTGCTTTACAATTACTCCAAGAGTCTCTAGGGGATCAGGGAATAAACAGTCAGTCGGATTGCTGCTACGATATCCTTCGTCACTCTTTCTAACTGATAATTATGTACTTTACATTTGTCATTATCATCCCTTCGCCCAATTAGAACCCATGAACCCCAACACTTGCAGCTACGCGGAAGCCGACTACGGAAGTGACGATACCTCCACGGTTGCGTCGACCGTGGTCCTTACCGAAGCGCAAATATTGCAAGAGATGTCGGAAACGAAATCTTCTCGAACCTCTCCTCGCCGCTCACCTCGTCTCATCAACAGGCGAAGCACGATGGCTGAAAAGCCATACATCAGAATGCCAAGGGTAACACCGACTGCTCGGGCCGTGAACAAAACACCCAGCAAGGCCAAGGCGCCCAGGAAGAAAAGGTTGACACCCAAGCGAGGAAAAGGTGCCGACCAATAGCACCTCTATCATTCAGTGTAAGATTTCAATTCTGTCTCCCTTGAACATATCCCAGTCTTTAAGGTGTTCTTACCCTTATGATCGGTTTTCCCTCATTTTCATATTTGCTATAGTCAGCTCCACTCGGCCAAAGTTGAATTGGCTTCACTATCACATCATTCTCATTTTTTTGTAGTCGCAACGTAGTTTTAGTTTTGATCAGTATTAAAGTTATGTACCATGTGTAGGAAGTAGATGATTTTTTAAAGTTTTTGTACTATTTTTATATTGAAAGTAATAAACTGGTCTTTGCCCGGATTTTTGTTGATTAAACCTTTTGACACAAAGTCGAATATAAAAATAATATAGCACAAGAAGCAGCAGTGATATCTAGGTAGTCTCCCTGAGGAGAGACTTCTCGTTCGAATCGTGCGCAAGCTAAGATTCCTATATGTTATAAGTACTCTCCAGATCTTAGACCTTTTACACCATGCTCCAAGTGTTCAGACACCAAGGCCTGGTCACTATAATTGACCCAGTCATCGGTTTTCCAGCCTATGTAGCAATCAAAATGGATCACATAAACGCATATCATTACTAGACACAAATACACCGTATGCAATGTAGAGAACGTATGGAAAGAGAATTCGTGATGTTTTTAACTGGGGATGTCCGTCATCAGCTGCGCACTGGGCTCTTCAAAAGACTGGTGATTTGCACCACGATCGGTATTGAAGGATCAAGAATTTTGTGGCGCTACAAAGATACCATCGCTCTGCGTCTACGTTATGATCGTCATTTGTTTGAAGATCTGTTCTGGTTCTCAGTTTTTTGTGAGTATCAAATTTTGCGTACCTCGCGTGAGGTTCTGCTGAGCCTTATATGACTCTGAAGACGGGACTCGATTATTAGCACGGTACATGAGTCTGAGATTTAGTATTATAATGATTTAAAGTGAGATTACATCGGGCGCAAGATACAGAACAAGTACAAATATGATAATTCTTCAATTTATGGAGTAATTCAGGGTAACAGATCAGGAGAATAATTCGACATTCAGAATGATATTAACTAATCGAGCATAGCCTAAGGATTTTTCAAAACCAAGGAGTCCTAGAATCAAAATCGAAAAGAAATTGAATGTCAGTAAACTGAAAGATGAAATGTACAAAAGGCTTAGAGAGCACATACCTGGCATACGACAGAAAAGGCCTTGGAAATGATCAGAGCTTTAGGCAATATGGACAAAGGTGATTGGGTCAATGACCATCTGTGATTAAATCGAAAACATGTAAGCAAATTGAGTCACTCATCAAAGGAAAATGTAAGAGAAGGAAAAGTAAAGGAGGAAAAGACTGGAAGCTCCTATAAAAAGGAGCTACACTAAGAGGCACGAGTGGCGGAGCCAAGAGTATCTAGAATCCTGAATTGGTATTGCGAAAGCTAGGCCTAGCTCAACTAAACATCAGATCAAAGAAACTCCAGACGCTACAAAGACTATCTCGAAAGAAACCCAGAAGAGAGAATGAGAAAGATAGAAAGATCCATACCTAGCTCAACTAAACATCAGATCAAAGAAACTCCAGACGCTACAAAGACTATCTCGAAAGAAACCCAGAAGAGAGAATGAGAAAGATAGAAAGAAAATCAAACAACTGTGTACACTAAATCTACTATAGTCTGATAATACATGTCACACCTGTGATTGTGAGGTGTAACCTTACATCCTCCCCTCCTAAAAACAAAAACCCCCTTCAAAATAAAGAAAAGAAAAAACAAAGAAAGAAAAGCACTATCACATAATCAAAGAAAAGTTGAACCAAGGTATTGAAATTGATTAAAAGTCAAGAAAAAGAATAATAAAAGTTGTAAAATTAAAATTAAAACTAATAAAGTAAAAAGAAACAAAAAGAAAAAGAAATAAACTATCACAATCCCCTCTAAAACGTCGTTGAGTCGAAGAGCCTGCAAGAAAACCCGGTCGAACAAGGGATGCTCACAGCGTGGCCAAGGTAATGCTTACAAAACGACATAGTAGAACCACCGGCGGTGCATACGAAAGGAGAGAACGTACTTTGACCCCCTCTGTACTAGCTTTCCTTCCTATGCCGCCATATCCATTTCGTCCGAATTGTACTTGCGCAGCTTTGACTGGTGGAACACATTATGAGTCTTGTCCCCCTCGCTTAGTTGTACTCGCACATTCCGGCCTTCATTTAGGACTTCAATGATTTCGTAAGGCCCATCGTACCTGGCCTTCAATTTGGCAACAGGACCCTTCACCAACTTTTGACGGTCCTTGCTGTCAATCAGTACCCAATCACCCACTTCCAATGTCAAATCCGGCCCCCGACGAGAGTTATACCCCACCGCCTGGTTTACCTTTGATGCCCACAGCTTGTCACGCCACACAGCCCACGACTCCTGCCTCTTCTCCAACCAGCTCTTCACTCCCCCTCCTACCTGAATGTCTGTCTCAGCAATTGGGAAAAGCCGTGGTGGAAATCCTAAGACAAACTCCATCGGTGATACTCCAGTTGCGACGTTGACTGCCGAGTTAATAGCGTATTCTACCGTGGGTAACATCTGAAGCCACTTCCCATGCTTTCCTGCGACGTAGTGCCTCAACATCTGACCGACTGTTTTGTTGGTCCTCTCTGCCCTCCCATCCGCTTGCGGATGATAAGCCGTTGAGAGGTGCACACTGACTCCGAGTAAAAGTTGTAGCTCCTTCCAGAAACGCGAGGTCCAGATCTTGTCGCGATCGCCAATCATTGATTTTGGCGCCCCAAATATTGTCAACCAACTAGCAAAAAGACGACGAGCTGTGGTTTCCGCCGTGTCTTTTTGACACGTGGCAATTAACCGCGTGA
Source organism: Melampsora larici-populina 98AG31 (assembly GCF_000204055.1). Classification (NCBI taxonomy): domain Eukaryota; kingdom Fungi; phylum Basidiomycota; class Pucciniomycetes; order Pucciniales; family Melampsoraceae; genus Melampsora; species Melampsora laricis-populina. The sequence goes on along the minus strand of NW_006768799.1, from coordinate 372,903 downwards.
ACCCCGTCAGCCGACACGTACATGTCAACAGCATGTCGTATCCTTGTACCTTAGGGAAAGGACCCACAAAGTCCAAAGAAATGGCCGCCATAGGTCGTGATGGTACGTCGGTGCTTTGCAGTCGCCCAGGAAGACGTGTTGTCCTTGCCTTGTTCCTTTGACAACTGTCGCAGTTACGGACAAACTCCTCTACATCTTGCCCTAATCTCTGCCAATAAAACTCACTCCTCAATCGATCAGCAGTCTTCACTACCCCTAAGTGTCCTACTGTGTCATGCGCCACCTGAATCAATTCCGACTGCAGCCCCTCCGTAACAGGTATCACTAAGCGATCATCCACATACATTAACCCCTCCTTCCAAACACAGTTAGCTCGTAACGGCAGGACCTTACTCAGCTTTTGACAAAACGGGTCCGACAAATAGCCATCTTTGATGCGTTGTATCAGAGATTGTGACAACTTCGATTGGACTTCCATCACAGCCACATCCTCAATGCGAGATAATGCGTCGGCTACACTATTGTCAAGACCTTTGATATATTTGAAATCCAGATCGAATTGAGACAAGGTTTCAAGCCATCGAGCCTGTCGCCTGCTCAGGTCCCGTTGCGTCAACAAATGGGTTAATGAATGATGATCAGTCATGATGTTAACTTTCATCCCCAAAAGCAGCATTCTCCACTTGTTAAGAGCGTTGATAACAGCAAGCAACTCCTGTTCATGCACCGGGTAATTTTTCTCTGCGGGTGACATCTGACGACTCTCGTATGCAATTGGAGAAGATGTCTCCCAGTCCAAGCCTTGAAAAAGAGCCGCACCTAGAGCATGACCACTAGCATCACTAAAAAGCCATAGAGGTTCCCCAGAATCGTAATCGAGATTTTTCAAAGTTGGTAGAGTAGTAATGATTCTCTTGATGTTATCGAAGGCATCTTGTTCTTTCTCTCCCCAGACAAACTTCTCACTCGCCTTCTTACTACTCGTGAGTGGTGACAACTTCCCTGCATATTCCGCTAATCCATCTATAAATTTTTTCATCCACTGCACTGTACCTAAAAACTCTTTAAGTTGCTTAGCAGTCTTTGGTGTCTTCCAATTTGCAACTTTCTCAACCTTAGTATCATCAGCATATATTCCATCTGCACTAATTTCGTGACCTAAAAATTTGATACGGCGTCTAAATAATTTTGTTTTCTTAATTGAACAGTAAAGTTTTGCTGCCTTAAGTCTTTCTAACACCATCCTCAAATGCTCCTCATGCTCCTCTACCGTTTGTGAAAACACTACTATATCATCTATGTAAACCACACAAATCTTATTCACCAACTCCCCTAACACCTCTTCACATCTTCTTTGATGAGTTGCTGGAGCATTTGTTAAGCCCATCGGCATGACAACCCATTCATATAAACCCCAAGGTGTCTTTACTGCCGTTAAGGGAATGTCCTCTGGACGCATCAGTGTTTGAAAAAAGGCATTCACTTGATCCAATATGGAATAAATCTTCCCAGTTCCCACTCTCCTGATAGCCTCATCGACATTAGGCAGAGGAGATCTATCTTTGACAGTATATTTATTGAGCTTTCGGTAATCACAAACCCAACGCGGCGGTACAGTAGGATCTGCCTTTGGAATTACCATTGACGGTGAAGCATATGGGCTATCTGATCGTCGAAGACGTCCCGCAGCTACATGGGCATCAACCAACTTTCTCCATGCATCCTCATATTTGTGAGGGTAACCATAAGCCCGCTCATTGATCACCACATTAGGGTCCGTCAAGACAATGTTATGTCGTATTGCAGATTTCTCATCTTGTAATTCAGGTGGAATGAATTCTGCATCGTCAAACGCATCCACATCCGGTAAATCATCGGGAAAAAGGATCTCAAATTCTTTTAGCATCTTCATTTCACGAACAGATAAGTCGGAGGCATTTTCTATAACATCTAAATTATCAAACACTGCAGCAACTAAATCATGACGTTTATCCATCAAAAACTTCTCTTTTTCTTCTTTAAATTTCAACTGTTTCAATTCCTCACTCTTTTCTTTTTCAAAAATCACCCTCCCCGTCTTCGGTTGTATCACACTACGGCTAGCCACCGACACATCTAACTCGTGCTTGCGTAAGAAAGGTGTCCCCAAAATGACATCATACTGATCACCATGGAGTTCGGCGAGCTTGAAGAAAGTTGAACCAAAAACCACATTCGTACTTTTGATATTAGCAATGGCGAAATCAGTTAAGTTGACGTGCGATGCATTTGTGTCGATGGCTAAACGCACCACAGTAGGCTTGAGCAATTTACGTCTAACAAGCCGAAGCTTTCGTGCCAGGTGATTCGACATGAGGTTCGTCCCCGCGGCTGTGTCCATCAACGCACGAACGGGCACACCATTGATCATTAGTTCGAGGACAATCGGACGAGGAGCTGGGTTGGACGCAGAGAACTCTTCTGCATACTCTTCACCATGGACCGCCAGCGCTGCAACCAACTCATCATATGCAGCAACATCCGCCTTCCCAAGGTCTGGAAACTGCCCGGTGGGTGGATCAACTTGCACACTTGCCACTGGCACCACTGGACCTCTTCGGGGCGCTCCCGGCCGTGCAACGAAAGAACTGGTCGACTCGGCCGCTTTGGGTGGTGGGTAGGGTGGGTTACGAGGGAAATCGGCAGGGAAAGGAACATAAGTCATGTTTGGACGAGCATCGCAGCCCCCTAACCACTTAGGGCATTGAGTTTTGCATCGAGGGCATCGACCCGTGGATCTCATGAACGCCGCCCACCTCTCGGATCTAGCCGCTGGGTCTACTGGTGGACGCTGATAGCCTTGTGAAGTCGCCGATGGAGGTGGCGCTGTCGTGGATCGCGTAGCTTGAGCAGATGGACGACCGCTTGACCGAGGTTGAGTGGCTTCCACCGCATTCAAAAATCGAGCGGTTTCAAGGGCCTTCTTCTCAAATACCGCAAATGACCACTTCTGAGTTCTTGCATCTATCGCCCCTTCCACCAAATTGTCTTTCGCAGCTGACTCCCTAAACAACGTACTGGTCCCACTAACAATGCGCTCGGCTAAATCCTGATCATTACAATTGGACGCTGATAAGGTATCCTGCAAGTTTCGAGCTCTTACAATATAAGCTTGCATGTCCTCATTTGGTTTCTGAGACAATTCGCGCAACGATTGCTTAGCATCACGTAACCAACCAGCCGGCAAGACGCCATCTTCAAACATGTTCATCGCCTCCTCCCACGTCTTTCCATGGAGCTCGGCTTCATGTGTTCTATGCCACTGCACCGCATGAGGGACCGCCAAGGCTGCCGGCAGTACTTTCAATCGTTCAGAGTCATTGACGAGACCCTTCACATTGAATCGCGCCTCAATTCGATATCGCCATAATCGGAATCCGGAAACATCACCATAACCACAGGTAAATTGAGGTATTTCACTGTCCTTCAAATGGCGAGCAAGTACCTCCTTCTCCACCGCAGGTGCTGGGTACCAGTAGTTAACACCAGGAGGCAGATCGTGCTGACGCGGAATTCCCGATGAGACGTTTTGATACGGAACCTGTGACGGAATAGGTTGAGCAGGATAGTGAAACAAAGGAGGGACTGCGTGAGGCGGCGAGATATAATTCGCAAAAGGATTCCGGTGTCCATCCGAGTTCAGAGCAGGAGTGTCATCTGAGGTGGCGGACAAATGTTGTCCATGCATCGTTGAATCAGGGTGTGGGCGCGGTACCTCAGTGGTGTCGGCTTCAGCCGGTGTGGAAGTTACTACTGGAGGTTGGTCGCTCAGCTTTGGTGTGTGCTGTTCTTCGCGACGTTGGCCCACCATCTCGGCTAAGAGCGCCTTGATGTCACGGAGTTCAGCCCTGAGATCGTCATTTTCTGCCGCAACGCGTGCCATCCCCTCGGCACTTTCCTCCTGAATTCGGCGTACAGTCTCTTCCAGAGGTTCTTGAACTACCTTACCCTTGTCAGTAAGTTCGGTCGGTAAAACGCTTGTAGAAGTTCCCGATGGCGGTATCGAGGTCGAGGCACCCCCAGGATCAATGGTGTCACTGCCTGACATCATAGACATAGCGGTCGCGTCAGGCAAGGTTCCCGGTAAGATCGAACGTCGTCGTGTTGGCGGATTGACGACGTGGGATAAGATAGATGAAGTTGCTGGCGAAAGTTGATCCAAAGGCACGGGATTCAGGTTGAAAAGTTCAGCAATGGTTTTCGAGGCCGCTAAGACCCGTTCTCCCTGTCTAGGTGTACGAGGTTGCAAGCTGCTTGCAAGGTTGGTGTAAAGCAGAGGTACAGCTGTAGCGTGACTCGGTACAGACGCCGATCGCGCTGCAGGTTGGGTACGGTGAGATAGTAATCGTTCTGGATTGTCGAGGCGTTCCTCTAGCGAGTCTGGATGTTTTCTTGTATTTGGCATGAACTACTGATGTGAGACAACAAGTAGTTATTCGCGCGCAGATTAAGTTCGAAGTGATCGGCAGCAATTCAGTAGTTCAGTTTCAGCGTAGTTCAATTCAGTGGCGCAAGCTTCGGATTCGTTTTGCAAAAAAAAAAAATTCGGATTCGATTGATCGATTGGTTCGAAAGGATTTGATTTGGTGTTCGGATATAGATAAAAAAAGTGGAAGCTCCTATAAAAAGGAGCTACACTAAGAGGCACGAGTGGCGGAGCCAAGAGTATCTAGAATCCTGAATTGGTATTGCGAAAGCTAGGCCTAGCTCAACTAAACATCAGATCAAAGAAACTCCAGACGCTACAAAGACTATCTCGAAAGAAACCCAGAAGAGAGAATGAGAAAGATAGAAAGATCCATACCTAGCTCAACTAAACATCAGATCAAAGAAACTCCAGACGCTACAAAGACTATCTCGAAAGAAACCCAGAAGAGAGAATGAGAAAGATAGAAAGAAAATCAAACAACTGTGTACACTAAATCTACTATAGTCTGATAATACATGTCACACCTGTGATTGTGAGGTGTAACCTTACAAAGACATACGTGGATTGTTTCGTAAAAAAAAAGAAAATACATTTTGATGATCGGCGTAAGCTGAACATTTACGGGAAATGTGAAAAAGGGATCAAAGATGTTGGAATAAAGTTTTTTCAAAATCTCCAGCTAGCAACATGCCCAGCGCCCTCTTGACACTGTATACATTCAAAAAAGTCAGAACTCAATATATTGATCACAATAACAAAGGGATAAATCCCAATGCATGTATTGAACCTCAAAAGACTAAAGCAACATAGTCTAAATCTAATCGTTTCTCAAATTATGTAGTGCTGTAAGTATTCAGCTCTAATTCTGAATCCTCATAGTCGTCTTTGGGAAAAGGGGTAGAGTAGAGAAAGAGCGCCCTTGGTAGAGGTCAATATTCAAATCAACACCTGTCGTGGTATGATGACAGGTAGAATATCAGGGTAATTCATTCGATGACACAATGATCAAACACAAATTTTCATAGGCGAATGGCTCTGCACTGTGTAGAGGAAAGGCCTCAATGGATGATCTATGTTTTGTTTCGTGCTGTTTATAACTTCATTCAAGAGACTTGGAGCGGGAGAAGATGTTTTTGACTTCTATCACATCAAATTCGCAGCCTCTGCCAAAGACGATACCATGATTCTGCGTGAGTGCGCCCTTTTTAAAAATATTGAATATGTTGGTTTGAGTGGGTAACATGCACAAAATCGATTGTCCTGATTTGGTCATCCTTGAACACCACAACTACGAAACTCTTCAATTCAACATCGATCCGGTAGCTTCAAAATCCCTTGATTTCACCGCATTTAGCCGCCTATAGCCTTAAGGAAGGACGATTGAAGACTTCGGTTACTGGAATACAAATTTGTTTGAGTGTCTCCTACACATTCTATCTCGATAGACTCCTGTGATATGTTCGTGACTTTAACTCTAGGGATCTTCAGTTTCATAGTATCCTTTTGGAAGTCTCATGATGCTGTCTGGTCCTAGGTTTTATGAATTCCCTTGGCTTGTGAAAATTTCCTTCTGCTCGTATCAACCCAAGTAGCTTTCTCTTGTGTTGTAATATCAATATATGATACCATCTTGGTCTCATTTTTTTGTGATTGTACCAAGTTTAAGGCCCTCTATCGAGTCTTCTTCACAAGGCTTGTAGGAGACCAGAGCCCAGCGCGAAAATGGTCAGTTTGCTAAATTTCTCTTTCTTTCTTTGAGGCTGTAGTTTCAAAGTTTTTTAAAAGTAACATAACGCTATCTAGCAATAGCTTTTGTCAATTCCCTTGGCTCGTTGTAATTTTCCTTTACTCATATCGATCCAATTGTCTTTATCCTGTTTTGTAAATCGACATCAGTAGATCATTTTGGTCTAATGTCCGTTCGCGTGATTCTACCAAGATTAACGGGCTCTATTGAGTCTTATTCCCATGATAGTAGGACAATAGAGCCCAGTGTGAAAATGGACAACTTCCCAATGTGCTTATTCATCTTTCTTTGGATAGTTTTGGCCGATGCATGACTTTTTTTAGTGAAGAGTGACTCTAAAATCTTATCAGATTTCTAGATTCATTTTTCGATCAGAACTTGATTTTATGAAGATCTTATACATAGGGATATAGGCTCTACTAAGTGTGATGCAATCCATATCACGATTCTTATTGTTAAAGAAGTCCTCAATTCAAATTTGCTCCTGTTCCTCCTCTATCATGTGTTACACTCTAGTTCTGTTGCTAAGAGTTTTTTTGTACGCTTTGTACGCTTTTTATTCTTTTTATTTAAAAGATATGAAAACCCAATTGCCTAGAGCCTGCGGATTGATAACCAGAATCCTACCAGCGATCACAAATCCTCGCCAGGTATGTAAACTTCCAGAACAAGTACTACAAATGATGAGTTTCTTGCTTCTTATTTCATGACATAAGACACTCCATGTCCATGTTTTTTGTTACAAAAAGAGATATATCAGATGGCTTTTCTTCTGAGCTCCAGACGAGTCACGAAATTTTGACTGTATGCTTCTCCGACGTCAAATGATTTATTCCTGTTGTCCAGAAATTCCCAAAACCTCTCATATACTGGGATATGTAGAGCGTTTCTTGTTCTTTGTGTCTTCAAATATTGATCATTGATTGAAACGTATACAGGAAGCGAGCGCCCGTGATAGGACTATAAAATTAACAACACAACACATAGTGTGTAGTGATCACATGCCAACTGCAGACGAGGTAGGATGGTACCCAGTGTACAGACGAAAATCTTCAACAGGTGTTGTCTCTCTGTTGGTATGGTTTGGTTGTAAGTAGAACGCGATGCTTTAGGTAGGCATGAACTTGGCTTGAGTTCATTTGGAAGGCTAGCTGAGCTGCAAGTATTCTGGTTGAAGGAAGTTGAGAAATTTGTGTGCGAAGAGTTGTTTCAACTTTCAATCAAGGGTTGTCAGTTTGCCGTTTTAGTGCTGATGTTGGTTTTTGAAAGCTGAAGTTTTAATACCATTTTTCAATCAAAATCGAAAACCTCCACGTCATCGTCAACTTCATTCAAACGTTACTCAACACATCGGACTTCAGCGGAAAACGAATGCCGAATACTCGATCAGAAGTCACACTACATAGTCGATTAGCCTTTGGTCATCAATCTATTCTCTATCGATAACGATCGAACGGGTGGTGATCCATCAAAAAGTGGAATAGCAAGTGAAAACCAAAAAACAGATATCATACCGTTTTACATGATTGGGTTTACCTCCTGGTTCGGATTGTCCGATGCTTTTGGATTCCTATGACAAACCATGGAAGGTAACTCAAGATAAACGAAGCTCAAGTCTCGAAGATAATTGCATACCCTATTGAGGATGTGGACCACCCAGATCGATGAGAAGCGCAATGAATTTTATCTTGCTTTCCCTCTTAGATTGCTTCAATCTCGAGGAGATGAAATTTCTGAATCAACGATGGAAGGTCTCATTCATCCATGCACAGTCATATAATTGAATCGTGGGCAATCGTGATATTTGAAGAGTCTCGTCAATCTGATCTACCTTTGGATTCATTTTGATGGACCGTTTTGACATTGTACTATGCAACTATGCATGTGGACCTCTTTTTGATGAAAAATATAATGAAATGATGCTTCAGGCTTTGTATTCCCCATTACCATTTTGTCCCGCTTTACACCTTTACAGGTCAACACAAATGCAGTACAAAATCTGATGGATTGGTAGACTGTGACACAAACTTGTTCAAGCGGCTTGGCACCCATTCTTACTTCTATTATTCTACTTCGTTGTCATTGCTTTGACCTCGGGGCGAGATATTTGCAAGTATTTTATTCAGTCATTTCTCTCAGAAAGGTCTCAGGGTTCATCTGGAAGTATGCGCTCTCGCGGGCGACTCTAGAATAACATCACATACTGGATAGCGTGCAAACTTAGCCCATTGTTTCGTCATTTGAGTCGCTTACCCCTTGCCGTCCTGAGAGGTGGTTACCTGTGTTAATTTCCCAACATTCTGCCATAATCCATTTGAATATCAAAGTCTAAAAACCTGCGAATATCGACACACCTCTTCCGATTAATTTAAAGATTTATGTGGAAGTCATAGCACTGAATTGCGAGCAAATATTCGAACGCGTGTATCAGTGGACAGGTACCATCCAGTTCTGCGGAGGCAGGTTCGCTATGAATATGTGCACTGATTCCTGAAAGAAGCGTCCAGTATATTTGTGTAGTAACACCTTTGACTTGCCGTATCATGATGGAAGTTATTATGATATCGGGATATGGTGAATCCTGTTTTAGTTGGAGTCCTTCATAGAAGCCATCTGATTCCTAGATTGTATGTAGGTCTTATTCGATTGCGAGTTTACCTGTCATACTACCCATTATATTGATGAAACTAAGACGTGTATCTTGGAATCCAGAGGACCGCTACACTCTTGTCCATCGACACTTGATCGGATAGAGACTAACATTGAGAAGTTTGACATCATGATCTTTAAGGACAAACAATGGTCAAAGACTAACTAAGTTCCCAAAACCACATTGGTGATAGTCTTACGTGCACATCCACCTGGGTGATCAGAAGACAATAGAGATTTATGTTGTTCAAAGCACCACTAGTTGACGTGTCCCTTTTGCTTAGATACATGAGGAATGTGATTACCCTAGGAAGATCCGTCGACGGTGATTTTGTGAAGATCAACCACAAGGCGTAGGTGATTTTGATATGGAGAGGTCTTGCTTGAAGTCAAAGAGGACTACACTGCTGTCTACAATGAGTGAATCAGGAAGAGATCAATTGCGAGAACTGTCAAGTTTGATTATCATCTTAAGTGTCAAAGTCAAAGTCAGGTCAAAGACGGTCTGAATGCATGGCGATCGTCATCAAGGTTCAATGATCTTTTGATTCTACAAGGGCGTGTAACTTCAAAGATACTATCTCTCTAGGTGATTGTTTCACATATCGGAAGGGGTGTTTTGGTGCTCAGTCTTTTTGGAGTCTCGAATCGCAGTTGTCTCACACGAGGTTTTACGAGCGTACGGCTCTCTAGAGACGGAACGCAAATGGAATGGTATACGCGTCTGGGATCACAAATTATAAATACCTCAAGCAAGATTCGATTGGACGGAAGGGACACATCAACAAGTGCGAGTAAAATAACTACTTTTTGTAAAGAGATCTGAATAGTCACTGAGGATAACAAATTACGAGAATCTTTCAACACTGAGAATGAAAGTAACTATTTGAGGATAGCCTAACGATTTTTCAAAACCATGGAGTCCTAGAATACCAATCGAAGACAATGTCAGTCAAATGCATGATGTCACATAAAAAGGGTTGGAAACGACATACCTGGCATACGACAGAATAGGCCTTGGAGATGATCAGAGCTTTAGGCGATACGAACAAAGGTGATTGGGTCAATGACCATCTGTGATTAAATCGAAAATGTGTAAGCAAATTGAGTCACTCATTAAAGGAAAATGCAAAGGAAAAGTAAAGGAGGAAAAGACATACATGGACTGTTTCGTAAACGTATTCGAATGGTTCTGGAAGCTGGATCAACTCGAAAGGCTTGGGGGTTTCTCGTACGCGGGGGTCGTATTCAGTAGTGAGAAAGTAAGGGTCTTGATGGGAAAGAGGGGGAGGTAGATTCTTCATAGGAGGTTCAGTAGGAGGAGTGATGTTAATCAAAGGAGCCCATAAGCAAGCAATTGGAGGGGAGATGGAAGGATAAAATCTATGAAGAGGGAGTTCCAGAGGCTCGCACTCGGAGTGACGAGCGGAGATCCAGGAAAAGAGTTTTAGGAAGCCGTAATAGAAAAGGTAGAGGATAGGGAATGAAATTGATGAAAAGATAAAGTCTTCGATGAAGAAGTTTAGAAAGGTAGACTCGAAGAGCTCTAGATGTCCAAGGTTGAATAAGAAAACATGGAGTATGAAGACCATAATCAGATAAAATGGAAAAGTGTAAAGGATCTGACGAAGAGCGATCTTGTTGAATGGAGTGGAAGTCATATCGAACATGGGAAGAGTTGAGTGATATGAACTGAAGGGATGTGGATAAGAAGGTGGTGGTAAGGATGATGAAATGAACTTTGGATCCAACTCTTAGAAAATTGTATTCGTCTGCTGCTGATCCAAATCCCTAGCACGTGACACAATACGCGGTAAGCTTCACTTTGTGTGTATGAAAATGTAAACAAAAAAGCAAAAAAGCGAATACATTTTGATCATCAGCGTAAACAGGACCTTTACGTGAGATGCGAAGAAGGGATCAAATACATTGGAATAAAGTTGTTTCAAAATCTGCAGCTCACAACATGACCAAGGCCCTCTTAGTACAACTCCATCCACTCGAGGAGAAAAGGTAGGATTTAATTCATCAATCATGTCGAAGTAACAATCAATGTACGTGTTGAACATTAAACAAGACCAAATCAACCAAGCCTATATATACTCACTTCCCAAAATTTTCAGATTGAGCCAATCCACCCTAATCGTGGTTTTCCAGAAACCAAAATTCTCTGAATTCAAGACTTGAAGCCCCCGATTCCTTCAGAAGTTCATGAACATTCGATGTGCTATCAAATTCTTCAGTAATTCCAAATACTGGGAATCTTATGATAACTTGATAATATTGGCAAGATTGTTCGCACTTTCCTCCAACCGCGACCCAGAGTTGTTTATTTATGTTGTGTTCAGCAGTCTTTTACTCGATGAGAGAATCCTGAATGAATCGTCTCTTGCCTAAGCTCCAGGTATGGTTCAAGGTTTGAACCTCATGCATAATTCATCTCCCGAACGGGTGGTCAAACTCATTTGGCTTTCTTTAGCAGGAACCCTCATACCATCTGAACACGAGTCACAAGAAGATCAATCTCACGTCTCTTATTCACCAAGGGACTCGGGTCTTGAGGAAACTGCTGGTGTGACGCCAGCATCTTCACAAAAGCAGAAGACAGCTGTAAGTCCCACCAACATAACTCAACATTTTGCAAAAGCTTGCAAATCTGATGCTCCTAATCTTTTTCGTGGTTATCGTTGAGAAAATACGAAGATTAGAGAACCAGAGGCCTTGATAAAATTGAATATTCAGGTGATCACAAGGGGTGACATGATCAGAGCTAAACATCCGGGTAAATCGTCCGGGTAAATCGCTCAATGAAAAAATGACAAAACAAATTGACATAGATGGGAGGGATTATGATGCGTAGAGGTAAGTACCTAATTGTGACTTGTGTTCTGTCTGTTGGTGTTTATCAATCCATATAAGATAATATTCAATCCATAGAGTTTCCAAAAGAGCAAGATTTGTTTGACGAGCTTCACATCAGACTTACCACAGTTGGCAAAGATCATGTCGTCGTGTTCCTTTGTGAGTTCATACTCCAATTTACTCATGTTTGATATGGCAGCATTTGAGTGGTGAACATGAAAAAAATCTCAAGTTCGTTCAATAACCCTTGAACATCACAACTACCAGATCTTTCTTTTGATCATTTCTTGATTGGGCCCAACATCTCTTCATTTGATCAGATCTTGCCGCCTTTGATATATGTATGTAGGGATTATAGAAAACTGATGATACCCTACCCTCCTTGAAATGATGACCTCTTCTTGGTCTCTTTCAGGGCAAATTATGTTGGGGGTCTCCTATGAATTCTATCTTGATAAACTCCTACGATATATATTTATGAGCTCAATTCTACAACTACTTAGTTACAAGATATTCTTACAAGATTCACATAATGCTATCTAGTTAGAGTCTTCATCAATTTTCTGCGCACATATGTCACAGTGGAGATAATTGATGATCAAAGACTTGCAAGGCAACATTGGGATAGAATTACTAGGATCCCGTTCGCGTTGCAGGTTGTGGGGCGTTGGTTGGATGATAGACGCCAAGAGAAGAAGAGAGCAACTCATACATGAAAACCGTCGTACAGAGTAGTTCTAGGGGTCCAAATTGATTGATCATCGTACCGAGGTTATAAAACCGAGGAGAGAATAAGTGATGTGTGATTTGATTTGGCTGCCCTGAAGGTCAATCAGACGCGGCACTTGGCAATCTACAATTTAGAATACCGTGATCCAAACGATCGCCTGTCATGGTGACGTCTAACCAGGCGTTTGCTTTGCTGCACCTTCTATAAAATCTGGATTGTTCAGCTCTTCTTTCTTCCTATCCTCATCCGCTCTTCACCTTCACCTGTAAATTTAACTATCCGCAATCAACTCATCAATTATCTTTCTGTATACTCAGCATTCAATCCTCAGTTAATCACCTTTGTAAAATATTTCTATCAATCAGTTTACCGCTTCTGTTTACTCCATAATTCAACCAGTTTTTTTTAACTCAAACCATTTAATCGTTCATATTCCACTTTCAAAACCATCAATAAATATGCTTCTCAACGCTTCCTTTATTGCTGCCTGTCTGCTTTTGGTCAACGTATGTCAAGCCGCACCAGTTAGCGAACTTGGCAATCACGATGGCCTTCAAGTTTCTAACGTACAACTTCAACGACGACAAACCCCTCCGTGAGTCAACTCGAGTTCAATATGATGTAGTTTTTCAAACACGGTTTTCTGACATGAAACTTTCTTAGAGCCCTACACCGACGACAAACTTCCTCTGCCGGTTTACCTGCCTTGAGCGACGAAGCTAAAGCAGCACTAGAAAAAACCAAGTTAGATGGGAAGGCCAGACTTGAAGCTGTGACTGCTGCGGGTGGAACTGTTACTGATAGAGAAATATTATTGGTTATCAAGAAGGCTGCTGAGGAAAACCCCAAGAAGGATCATCCTAAGGCTATAACCGATGGATTTATAGCTCTCACAGACCAAAAGCTTGCAGAAGCCAAGAGCGGTAAATCTTCGTGAGTAACCCTTCTTGAATCATATCTTTCGAAATTTTATCCTGACATGAAACTTCTTTAGATCACCACAACGACGACAAACTTCCTCTGAAGGTTTACCTGCCTTGAGCGACGAAGCTAAAGCAGCATTAGAAAAAACAAAGGCAGATGGGAAGGCCAGACTTGCAGCTGTGACTGCTGCGGGTGGAACTGTTACTGATAGAGAAATTTTATTAGTTATTAAGAAGGCTGCAGAGGAAAACCCTAAGAAGGATCATCCTAAGGCTATAACTGATGGATTTATAGCTCTCACAGACCAAAAGCTTGCAGAAGCCAAGAGCGGTAAATCGTCGTGAGTAACCCTTCTTGAAGCATATCTTTCGAAATCATATCCTGACATGAAACTTCTTTAGATCACCACAACGAAGACAAAATTCCTCTGAAGGTTTACCTCCCTTGAGCGACGAAGCTAAAGCAGCATTAGAAAAAACAAAAGCAGATGGGAAGGCCAGACTTGCCGCTGTGACTGCTGCGGGTGGAACAGTTACTGATAGAGAAATATTACTAGTTATCAAGAAGGCTGCTGAGGAAAACCCCAAGAAGGATCACCCTAAGGCTATAACTGATGGGTTTATAGCTCTCACAGACCAAAAGCTTGCAGAAGCCAAGAGCGGTAAATCTTCGTGAGTAACCCTTCTTGAAGCAAATCTTTCGAAATCATATCCTGACATGCAACTTCTTTAGAGCACCACAACGACGACAAACTTCTTCTGACGCTTTACCTCCCTTGAGCGACGAAGCTAAAGCAGCACTAGAAAAAACGAAGGCAGATGGGAAGGCCAGACTTGCAGCTGTGACTGCTGCGGGTGGAACAGTTACTGATAGAGAAATATTATTAGTTATCAAGAAGGCTGCTGAGGAAAACCCCAAGAAGGATCATCCTAAGGCTATAACTGATGGATTTATAGCTCTCACAGACCAAAAGCTTGCAGAAGCCAAAGCTAAGTCATCAGCTTAATGATATAATCTCTTTCATTGTAATCCTTCTGTTTGTACTCGTTGTATGGACTGGTTCATACCATAGATCGCCCCCTTTTTTCCCGGTTGTTTTCAGTTGATTTACAGATCTATATTGTACATATTAATTCAGGCTCGAGAAATACGGATATATCCTTTTTGATTAATTTTGAAAAAGATCAATTGGTTTTGTTATTACAATCGGGAGGAGTTTTAACTTCATTACCATCCATGTCCCTTATCCAGGCCTTATTGCTTGAATTGAGACTCCAATTGTCAGAGATGGTGTTGAACATCACTTCAAGGTTTGGTGGCTGAGGTTTTAATTTCATGAAACTTGAACATCTTGGATGAGTGCTTATCGGAACAGGGTGTTCTCTCTTTGAGGCATTTTCCTGACTCAGGGTCTCTCAGGGTGCATTTTGGGATTGATCTCCAGATTTCACACGTCAAACATACTTGTTTGTACAGTACTACAATCACCGTCACGTGACCAAAACCAAAAAATATGCAGAGTGATCGGAGTCAGCATTCTGTGGGGTTTCTGAAGAACACTGGGGCATTGATATCTTGAATTGAGAATATCTGAAGGATGTGGTCTGAATCTATGGAGCATATACAGGCTGACATTGCATTCTGATCATCAGGGCTTTGGACTGGAACCACCAATCTTGGAAAGACTCGTTTGAGTTTGGATGCCCTTAAGAGTCATTCAATCGAAGCAGGGTTGAACCAGATTTACAAGATTAACCAATCTCAAGTTAAAAAGTTTATAGCAAGGGTTGGTTTGTCTGATATACTCATTCATATACCCTCAAGATACCCTCATATACCCCGAAAGTTTATTTACTTTCTTCAAGTTTCTGATGCTCAACTTCGATCAAGATATTTCAAAAACCGATTTGATTGATCTTCATCATCATCATCAAATTTCTTTAGAGGATGGGTTCAATAAAAAGTTCTTCACATCAAGTTTCTATAAATGGTTCTTCTTCAAGTTATCATCGATCAAAAGATATTAATCTAAGTAATCCGAACAGATCACCTTCAAATCATTCTTCACATCAAAAACAATATACATCTTCTACACCTACTACGGTTCGATCGAGTCACAGTTTACCTGCTTCACCACATTCTTCTAGATCACTTTCATCACCACATCATTCTCCTTTACTCTTATCACCATCAAAACCATTACAAAGTTTAATAATTGATGAAAATCAAGACGATTATAAGTCTGTGAATGATGGAGCTTCTAGAAGAACGATTCATTCATCTGGGATAGGATCCGATCATCGGTCTAATAGATCTGATTATAAAGAAAACCCATCAAGAAGAGAAATCAAATCGTTAATGACAACAACACCTACGACCTTTAATATAGCTTATAGTCCAAGTATAGATACGAGCATTCGAACGTCACAAAAAGGTTCGATTAGAGAAAGTCATTGTACAGCTAGTCAAATTGGATCTAATAAAACTCATCAACTTAATCCGAATATGATTGAAAAGATTGAAGAAGAAACAAGATTAGAATCTAATATGATTAGAGGAATCGGATGTGAAAGAAATTCAAATGATTTAGCTGAAATTATTTTAGGATTAATTAATTGTTTAAAATTAATGAAAAAACAAGTAGTAGTTTTGAAAGAATGGAATTTAAAAAGAAAAGAAAACAAAAAAATTAAAAAAATCGAGAAAGAAAAAGAAAAGAATGGAAAGAAAGGAGAAGGTAAAGGAAAGAATCAGGATTTAGAAGTAGGTGGTATAGATGAAGAAGAAGAGTTAAAATCATTGAAATCAGATAAAGAAAAACTTTTACATGAATTAAATCAACTTGTGAATCCTAATGGTTCGAAGAGTGAGATGGGAAACCAAGTCGAAATTAACTTGTGTCGAATCAATTCTTATAAATCTAATTTTTCTTCTATTCAACCTAAACTTCCGGAAGAAGTTTGTGTTTGGCAAAAAGAAGGTAGTGCTGGTTGGAGAGTTAGAAAACTCACTCTTAAACATGAGTAAGTCTGTCTCTTCTTTTTTGGGGAGGTTTATTAATTTGGAATTAATGACTGGGTTTTGGGTTTGAAAAGTGATGAAATTGGTTTGAAAGGTTTAGATAGTGAGTAAAAGTTTTGTATGTTGACTTTTCATGGAAAGATCAGTTTGTGTTGATTAATTCTTGTTTATGGTATTTTAATAGATGACTTGGATCCAAAGGAACATTTGAAAGCAAGATCACAGGGAAGTCATCAAGCAATTATCCATCATGATGGTATGTAATTTGTTTTTTTCCCCAACCAATCATGATCGTTTCTAACTTTGTGTTTTATTTTGTGGTGGTGATGGGGGGTCAATTTCTTAATAGACTCTTTAACTTATCCTTCTAGATCTACAATTTCTTGAATGATATTGATTTCAAAGTGCTTTCTTTTTTCTTGAGATTGGATTTTTTTTTGTCAAAAACAAAAAGTGGAATGAATATTGAATATATATATACCAAGTTTGAACTTGAATGAAATTATGATTGATTGATGAATTGAATTTCTTACAATTGATAGGATGTTTTGTAAGTATTTTGCATTTCAGTTTATTGGATTGTCTTTCTGGGATTTGGCCAAAGGGACTTTTTGGGATATGTTTTTTGGTTATGAAGGGGTTTTCTTGAATCCAAAGATTCTTTTAGGATTTCTTCAGTTTGTATGGTTGGTAGGATCATTCATGACTATAGTTGATAGTTTGGTGTTTGTATCAATATGATATCTTGATATATGATTTGAACTTGTTTCTCCAATTGTTCTTGTGTCTCTGATCTGACCTCAAAACATCCGCCACAAATCATTTGTTGTCTAGAATATTGATCTAGACATACTTTTTGCCTTTCTGGGGGGTGAAAAGTGAAGGGGCCTTCATGCCCCCAACACATATCTATATTAGCAGTTGCTAGACTTTGATAATTACTATGTAGGACAGTAAAGACATCTGTTGGGCATATCTGGTATCAAGACTGACAACTATAACACATGGACATTTTTCTCATACCTGTGACCATCAAGACTCAACAAGCCTTGGGTTGGAATCTTCAGCTAAATTTAGTGATTTTCACAAGATTGCTTCTCATTTGATTCATCTCATTTGGACTGTAAATAAGTGAGTTTGTAGGATTGCATTGAAACCCGCAAATCAACTGAATCCAATTAAGTTCAAAAAGATAAAACAATTGTAAAAACTGGTTGATGTAAGTGATTTTTGTGCAGTAAAAAACAGACAAGTGTTATGATCCAATTGACATGTAACTGGAGTCGTGAAAGGTCTCACAATATGTCACAGATTAGAGAACAACCACTTTGTACATCCACGTTGTATGACTGCTCTCTTTTTCCTCATATGACAATCTACATACCAGACCAGACTATTGGCAGAACAGAACCTCAACCCCCGTCCCAATCCCCCCAGTGACGGTCTTAACATATTGTCGTATCTCATCCAACAACGGGCGTTGAAGAACTAGACTCAAGATTGAAACTTCGATCATCATCGAAGAACCTTTAAAATTAGATTGATACAGACCAGAACCTTATTTGAATTAACCCAGATCTACCAACAAACCGGATACACTGACTCACAATCAAAGATTGAACCCCGAACGAACCTTATTGAAGAATTAGAAGAAAACCGAACCGTATTATAATCTAAGTTTTAGCTACAACGTCTCCTTCATACCGAATCCCCGCCGACGACGTTGGATCAGACAGTGATTCAACACATACTGCCCTCGACTCTACACCACTCATCTCAGACCTTCCCACTCTACTCCTGCTGACTACCGGCATGAATCCCGAAGCCAGCTCAGACGCAATGGCAGAGATCCAACGCCAACTCACCGAGCTCCAAACTTCGTTGGCGGAAGAACGATTACTACGCCATCAAGCTGAAGCTCGAATCCGCCAAGCGGAAGAGCGTATAAATGCAATGCAGAGTGGCAATACTGCCAACACTAATGCCACCTCGGCTACCACCCCTGCCCAGGCTGAACCACAAGCTGTCCCAAAGGGACCTAAGGTTGCAACGCCGGATAAATTCGCCGGCACTCGTGGAGGTCCAGCAGAGGTGTTCGCCAGTCAGATCCAACTGTACATGATGGCACACCCGTACCTCTTTCCGGATGACCGTAGCAAGGTCGTGTTCTCACTATCTTACCTGATGGGTACTGCAAGCGCTTGGGCCCAGCCACTCACGGCAGAACTCTTTAACCACGAGACCGCCCACACCGTTACTTTCGAACGATTTGTGTGTAACTTTAAGGCTATGTTTTTCGACACTGAGAAGAAGTCAAAGGCCGAAAAGGCACTTCGATCACTGACTCAAAAGTCCACCGTTGCCGCGTACACGCACGAGTTTAACTTGCATGCCTCTAATACCGGATGGGAGACCCCAACGTTGATCAGTCAATACGAACAAGGACTCAAACGCAACATCAGAGTAGCCATGGTACTGGTACAAGAAGAATTCAAATCCATTGAGCAAATTTCAAATCTGGCCATCAAGCTTGACAACAAAATTCACGGAGCTGCTGACACCTCAACGACCATGACGACCCCAGCACGCGACCCGAATGCTATGGATATATCCTCCAACTACACCAGACTATCCGCCGACGAACGTGCGCGACGATTACGCACTGGAAATTGTTTCAGATGTAATGCGCATGGCCATGTATCCATAGACTGCCCGAACCGCCAACCCAACCGTAATTCAAAAGGGAAGGGAAGCTATAAGGCAAGATTGGCCGAATTAGAGGTGAAATTAGCAGCTATGGGTGGGAAAGACGAATCAGGAGGAGATCAGAGTGAAGTACCTAGTAGAGCTGAATTGTCGAAAAATGGAGGCGCTCAAGCCTGAAGGTCGTGCCTAGCTTGAGCAACGGAGGTGTTGTGAATTCAGTAGACTTAGGGGCAAATAACATTGTAACGTGCAATCTAAATGATCCGCGCATCTTTTTACTCGCCTCACTATCCCTGTCCCACACACCCCGAGCCACACCATCTGAGAACCCCCCCACTTGTTTCTTAATTGATTCGGGCGCCACACATAACGTGTTGAGTGAAGAATTCGCCTTGAAGAGAGGATTATTACCTTACGCAACAGGCAACTCAAGAGCTATTACTGGATTCGATGGATCAAAGACCAGTTCATCCCACGACATCGATCTCACACTCGACCAAGACATCTATTTCACACATTTTATCATTGTCCACCTCAAGAACACCTATGATGGAATCCTAGGAATCCCATGGATACGAGCCAACCACCACAAGATTGATTGGGCACGCAGTACCGTGCACAACACCGAACTCATGTCTGCCTCTGCCGTCGCAGAGTCGTCTAAGCCGTCAACACCCTCAATAATCCCGGACGTGGACTGGTTGGGGGACGCTAGGAACAACGACGAGGGGATGTGCATAACGTCCCCGCAGGGTGAGTCCGGTATTCCTTTAGATTCCCCAAAGTCTGTAGAAGAGATCAGCAAGCAGTTTTCTCCTATACTACACCAGACCAGAACCACGAGACCCAACGACCCCAGCACAACACACGAATCCCAGAACATCACCACCGCGGCTGTTACCTCAGCCTTGCCAAGCCCGCACCACACCCTTGGAAGCCTGAATGAGCCCACAGGGCACGCTAGGAGCTTTGGCGAGGGGGCTTGCAATTCTACGAATGCATACATGCCCCCGCAATGTGAGTTCGACACAGCCCTATCTGATCCTTGTAGCGAAACAGCTGGCAAGCGTAGTTGTTCCCTGAATTATAGATCAGAGACCACGCACGACAACACCGGACAATCACAATTACAACCACCTTCACCAGATCATCCAAGCATTGCGACTGATACTCCAGTCTCGTCAAATCCGCAACACACCCCTGAAAGCCCAAATTAAGGAGCCCACAGGGCACGCTAGGAAATTTGACGAGGGGGCGCTATGTTCTTTGAATACAGCAATGCCCCCGCAATGTGAGTTCAAATCCCTTAATCCTGAAACCGTAATTGAAGCAACTGGCAAGCAAGAACATCCCTTGAATTACAGCACAGACGCCTACATCGACGCAGCCAAAACATCTTGGTCAACATCGGCAAAGCTAGCGGCTGACGAGAAGAAGAAAGTACCTACAAGACCGGTCAAGGAACTGGTTCCATCCCGCTATCACAGGCATATTCACATGTTTATGAAGTCCAAGGCACAACACCTACCCCCGAGACGCAAATACGACTTTAAAGTAGACCTTGTAGATGGAGCCCAACCCCAAGCCAGCCGTATCATCCCACTATCACCTGCCGAGAACGAAGCCCTTGAAGAGATGATCAACACTGGCCTAGCAAACGGGACGATACGCCGAACTACTTCACCATGGGCAGCGCCTGTTTTATTCACCGGCAAGAAAGATGGCAACCTCCGCCCGTGCTTTGACTACCGAAAGCTCAACGCGCTTACCGTCAAGAACAAATACCCCCTCCCTCTAACCATGGATCTCGTGGATAGCCTCTTAGACGCAGACAAGTACACCAAACTAGACCTCCGAAACGCTTACGGAAACTTGAGAGTAGCAGAAGGATATGAAGACATCCTAGCCTTCATATGCAAAGCTGGTCAGTTCGCACCACTAACCATGCCATTTGGGCCAACAGGGGCGCCGGGGTACTTTCAGTACTTTATGCAAGACATCCTGCTGGGCCACATAGGAAAGGACACGGCTGCTTTTTTGGACGACATCATGCTATATACAAAAAAGGGAACTGACCACGAGGCCGTAGTCGATGGCATTCTCAAGATCCTGGACAAACACCAATTATGGCTCAAACCAGAAAAGTGCAAATTTTCCAAATCTGAGGTCGAGTACTTAGGCTTAATCATATCAAAGAACAAAATCAAGATGGACCCCACTAAGGTCAAGGCAGTTTCAGAATGGCCTGCGCCAAGAAACGTGACGGAATTACAAAGATTCATTGGCTTCTCGAATTTTTACCAAAGATTCATCGACAATTTCTCCAAGACAACACGCCCATTACACAACCTCACACGTAATAAGACACCGTACATCTGGGACAACGAGTGTAACAAAGCTTTCGAAGGACTGAAGAACGCATTCACATCGGCCCCCATCCTGAAGATAGCAGATCCATACCAACCCTTTGTACTCGAATGCGACTGCTCTGACTACGCATTAGGAGCAGTGCTGTCACAGAGATGTGAGGATGTCGGTGAAATACACCCAGTAGCTTACCTTTCGCGATCTCTAGTGCAGGCAGAGCGCAACTACGAGATATTCGACAAAGAGCTCCTAGCAATTGTAGCGGCATTCAAGGAATGGCGCCACTACCTAGAAGGGAACCCGAATCGCCTGGAAGTCATAGTCTATACGTACCACTGCAACTTAGAGACTTTTATGACCACCAAGCAACTCACACGACGCCAAGCTCGGTGGGCAGAAACACTGGGATGTTTTGACTTCCAGATCAGGTTCCGCCCAGGTCGACAAGCTACAAAACCAGACGCACTGTCTCGACGACCGGATCTAGCGCCTAAAGAAGGAGAGAAACTGACTTTTGGTCAGTTGCTACGTCCAGAAAACATAACACCGGACACGTTTAAAGTCGAACTTGCCACCGTAGAATCTTTTTTCGAGAATGAGGATATTGAACTTGAGGATGCAGAACACTGGTTCAAAGTCGACGTGCTAGGCACCGCAGACCCACCATCAGCAGACGAGATCTTGAACGACAAAGACATTATTGAACTTATCAGAGAAGCAACCAGGAAGAACGATAAACTGAATGAATTGATTGAAGCCGTCAAGAATCCTATCTCAGCACGAGTACGACAAGCGACATCAAAGTATACATTTCAAGATGGGTTATTGTACAACCAAGGCAGGATCGAAGTGCCGGACGACGACCACATCAAATTTCAAATACTACGAAGCCGTCATGACAGCCTTGTTGCCGGACACCCAGGTAGAGCTAAGACGCTGGGATTAGTACGTAGGTGTTTCACATGGCCATCTCTGAAGGCATATGTCAACAAGTACGTGGATAGCTGTGACTCGTGTCTCAGATCCAAAGCAACGACTTTGAAGCCATTTGGTGCATTAGAACCTTTACCTATCCCGGCAGGACCCTGGACCGACATTAGTTATGACCTGATCACGGGATTACCAAAATCAAACGAGCAAGATAGCATCTTAACTGTAGTCGACAGACTAACAAAAATGAGCCATTTCCTCCCATGCCGCGAAACCATGTCAGCAAACGAATTAGCCAATCTGATGATCCGATCAGTGTGGAAACTACACGGTACGCCTAAAACTATCACATCTGACCGTGGAAGCATTTTCATTTCACAGATCACACAAGAACTCGACAAGAGACTAGGGATAAGGCTACATCCATCAACAGCTTACCACCCAAGGACGGACGGGCAGACCGAAATCGTGAATAAGGCCATCAAGCAGTACCTCAGACACTTTGTCTGTTATAAACAGGACAACTGGGACGAATTATTACCCATTGCTGAATTCTCATACAACAACCGAGATCACGCGTCGACTGGCGTCTCACCTTTCAAGGCTAATTACGGTTTTGAACCCAGCTTCGGAGGAATACCTTCCAGTAACCAATGCTTACCAGTTGTAGAAGACAGGTTGAAAGTATTACACGAAGTGCAGCAAGAACTGACCGAATTTTTGAACGTGGCACAGGAAGAGATGAAGTATCAATTCGATAAAGGAGTGCGACCAACCCCAGACTGGAACGTTGGCGACCAAGCCTGGCTCAACAATAAAAATATCTCGACCACACGACCATGCCCCAAACTGGACCACAGATGGCTAGGCCCTTTTAATATCATTAAAGAAATATCCCGATCCGCTTATAAACTGACCTTACCTTTGTCTATGAAAGGAGTACATCCAGTGTTCCACGTTTCACTTTTACAAAAACACACTCAGGACAACATCAAGGAAAGGAAGCAAACGGAACCATCACCCATCACAATTAATGATGAAGAAGAATGGGAGGTGTCAGAGGTATTAGACTGCCGGAAAAGATACAACAAGAAAGAATATTTGATATCATGGAAGGGATTTAGTGCAGATCATAACTCTTGGGAACCCGAAATCAATTTAACGAATAGTCAAGATTTATTAGATCAATTTAACAGAAAATTTCCGGATGCAATTGAAAGACACAAGAGGACACGGAGGAAGTGAGAGAGGACAAGCTTTTTCCCCACGGGGTTTTTTAACGCTGTCCGTGGAGAGTGCGCAGAACTTGCAAGAGGGAGTTTGGGCGTAAAAAGGGGGATACTGTTATGATCCAATTGACATGTAACTGGAGTCGTGAAAGGTCTCACAATATGTCACAGATTAGAGAACAACCACTTTGTACATCCACGTTGTATGACTGCTCTCTTTTTCCTCATACGACAATCTACATACCAGACCAGACTATTGGCAGAACAGAACCTCAACCCCCGTCCCAATCCCCCCAGTGACGGTCTTAACAACAAGTTATTTGGGATGGAATGATCTAGAACTTGATGATGGAATTCTGATTCAGTTTTTCACAGCTGAATTACACATGGACAAGGTGGTCCACATCCATTTTCCATTGATGGCGATTTTGGCAGTAAAGTGTAATTTTCTGACCCAAGGCACACTGAGTCTTGATGGTAACAACTATAAAAGCACATACCCTACAATGTCTGGTTCCTACTGTGTTGCTGACTAAGATGCACCACCTGGGTATAATATTTTCAGGAGACAGCTCAAGAGATGCTGAAATGGGATAGCACAATACACTCAAACCTGTACACATGCATAACCATCCAAAGCCAAAATGCATATATTTTGGCCTCCACCCAGCTGGTGTGGGCCAATTTTTTTATTGATTGGATAATTATCTTGAAAACAATAATGCATTCTTTTTGTCAAGTCCCCAAAGTCATAACTCATACCTATAAAGTTCCCTGGGAAGAATTTGTTTTCATTGAAATCTAATTGGAACCAGGATTTTTGCAGCATCAGGCAGCAATGAGCCCTTTGTAGGGTCAACCCCACTCCTAGTAGTGTTGCTTTCCTACTTAAAAAATATCTTGTCTTATGTACCTATGCAAAATACAAATATGTTATTGCATAAATTTATACAATTTCAACAAAAACCTGTCATAATGCATTGGAATATGCATTCAGAGCATCTACTATGGTTGTGGTAACAAGGTGATTTATTGTAACTTTACCGCTAGATTACACACAGGTCCACTATGGGCCTGTTATAGACTTGTGGTCTGTACGGCCACATCAAGTCTTGCACTCCCCTTGTCCAAATTTATTCCAGCCTACAATTTGATTCATTGTAGGACTTGATGTATTCAAAGTCCAAACTTCATCATTCAAAACCTTGATCTTCAAAACTCCAAACTTCAGAACCTCAAGTTCAAGGTTCAAACTTCAAGACAACAAACTTTGAATCAAATCAAGATGTCTGTTTCTCCAGCCTCAGCTCCAGCACGTTCATCCGCCACTTCTAACGTGGGGACAGCTGGACTGAACCAGAGCTTGAACAACTCACATCATCTGATGGATATTCTTTTTGGATGAAAGTCATGAAAAAGATACAATGTTCCATCTCAAAATCATACCACTGTGGATCAGGTTGATTCACGGTGATCTATTGTTGGTAAAGCAGACATTACATCAACCTGCAGTGGATTTCACACAGTTACTAACTTAGGTAAAACACATGTGATTGCGTTTGCACTTGGGAAGGCAAAATCTACAATAAATCACCATTGCAATAGTTGGTGCTCTTAGGCCTGAATACATACAAATATGCATTATGGCGATATACTCCTACTTGCATAACCCACAATAATGTATACCAAAAATTGTCTCCCCAAATTATGCAAGAGAACATGTCATTCCAATATTTTGTTCTCTTTTTCTATTGTCTCATCCTCACATCACATATGACAGGCCTAAACCAGGCCCACAGACTACCTCCTGGTCTCAATTACCAACTTATATTCAGTTCAGTATGTTGAGCTTTGACAATGACAACACCTATGCAGTCAAGCCTGCAAAATGTTCTTTCTTGGTGGACGCCTTTTTTACTATATAGAAGAGGTGACCCAATTCCAAAGACAAAATCTTGGCCTGGAAACCAACTTAGTGGAACAAGTTTCAATCATATATCACAGGATATCCAATTTTTGAGTACAAGATTGCAGATGTTTGACTATATAGACATGAAATATGAGTGACCTTGCATGAACTTGATAAGAATTTTTTCCTTTCTCAGACTAGTGATACCAGACCATTTTCTATCACTGAGTTTACAACATCCCTAAATATGTTACAAAGTTAATGAAACTGATATTGAGATGAATCATTGGATCTCAGCCCTCACTAACAAAACCAAATACAAGTTGCTAAACCATTATGGCCAACATTACTTTGTATTTCAATCTTTTAACAAACAAATTTAGTTGAACCCATCTATCCCTTAGGGCTTCAGAGGAAACTTTGAGAGCTGTTCCCTCCAAAGGACAATCAGATGTTGATGTAGAAAAGCATATGTTCTTACCTTCAAAAACTGCTGCAATCTCCTCAGGGTGTAAGAACTGAGTCTTTGCTAATTCCTGAATTGAAATGCTAAAATGAGTGGCTATCAATGCTCTATCAAGTGAGATCACATGGCTCTTCAGATCCACTTTTCCTATGGCTCCCACCTCATCTAGGGCTTCATATGGAATCCCAAGAATTCTTCCATGGGAAACCAATCTCCACAGACATTCCTCAAAGACCTTTTTCAAACCTTCATTTTCTTCAACAAAACACTTTCGCACAGGAGAATTGATCCATTCTATATCATCTGAAATGAAGGTTTGTCCATGGACTGTATCAATCTCACCATCCATCAAATCAATGATTTCCAGAATCTTTTCAGCAGAAGTTTTTGTCTCAATGCATTCATTTTCAAGTGGAGAGGTAAGATGTAACAGATGCTCCATCTTGAGAATTGATGGAATACATACTCCTTGTTTTTGAAAATACTGTAGTTTCTTCTCTGTAAAGACCTTTGGCACATATTCCTTGTTGATACGCTCCATGGCATACATTGTTGCCACACGATTCTCCTGCTCATCTACATCTATGATTGATTGAAGCATTATAATTTGCTGAGGGTTGAGCTGGGAAATCTTCTCCACAATTAATTCACTTTCTCCGTTTCTTGTATCATAAAAAATTGGCCATTGTAAGTGTCCACCTAAGAGTCTTACAATATCTTTCACAGAGCTATCACATTTATCTTTCAATGCTTTCCAATTCTTTGTGATAATCCTTTGAGTGAGCTGAGATCTCAGAGCCTTGAATCTTCTGTATGATTCAGGCTTTCCAATCAACACATTAAACTCTGCTTGATAAGAATCCAAATCCTCCAAGATAGAGCCTATGTCATCAGAAGGTTGAATTGCTGCAACAGATTTGAATGCTTCATCTGACAAGTTAATTGTCATGAACTCTTGCTTGTTTTGTGATTTCAATACATGGTGAAGTATCTTTGCCATACATAATCTCTTGTTCAAGTTTACTTCATCTTGATTATATGGGGCGATAGGAATATCATCCCACTCATCATTCAGTGGCATTTTGTTTTTCTTGTTGTAAGAGCTTGCTTTGATTTTCCGAGTTTTCTTTTTATGCTTTTTTGAATCTGTGGTACCTTGTGAAGATGCTTCATCTACTTCTTTTATATTCACAGACACATTGTCTGCATTATTTGCCACAGTGTTTGTCGTATCCAAGATATCACTAGATGCTCCCGTGTCTTTCTGACCAGGTTCTTGTCCTAAATGTGATCCTCTTATCACGGCAAATGGGTTGACATTGTGATATTCTTCATGGCAAGCCTCCTTCATCAATGTCGGGTTCAGCCTTTCCTTTCCTTTTGTATCTTCTTGAGTTGCTGCAATACCCTTTTGATCAACTTTTGGGGTCATAGATGATGTTTTCTTCTTACTCCACGTTACGATCTTCGGTCGGTGCAATTTCTCTTCTGACGAGTGACCACGGCCCTTTTCCGTCTCACGATTGATTGCTTTGCTTGTACGCAATTGTCCCCTCATGGGAGCTTTATGAAATCCTTTTGTTCTTTCGAGATCCCTCCCCGATTTTTTATCTCTAAAACCAGGACCGAAGTTTGAAATATGCACACGTTTCAGTCAAGGAATGATATTGGGAATCACTTTGACCCACACACCTCTCATCATGGCTCCAAGTTTGAACAGACTCCGTCTCTAGTTCTGAGAACTCTGGCTTATCAAATCTTAAATTATCTGGTTGTGCGTTGGGCTTTTCCTCACTTAGGATCCTACTTGATCCCGATTTCTGTAAATAGTGGGTTGGTTTTGAAGTTTCTATCCTTCTTTTTGTTTCGTCAATCAACCTCGCTTTTCCTCGCTCAATCTTTTCATCTCGTCTCTCGTTCATCTCCCAGTTTTTGGGAAACTCCTTTTCCTTGACCAAAAACCTGAATGTTTCAAGGATTTGTCATCAAACATAAATTCATCGTTCATCAGAGTTGTCCAAGCAGAAGGTGTAATGATGTGCTATCCACTGAATTGAGGGTATTGGAGAGTGGTCTAGCCTATCAAGAAACGAACTTACGTGTTTTGTTCGGGCCACGTGTTGGCCTTTGCGAGTGATGGCACGTAAGATTTTGCTTCTAAATTCAATTTACTACCAGTTTCTATCATATGTGGATCGCTGAATAGGAAAGCAAATATCTCGATCTGTCTGCATATTCTCTTTCTTTGAAACATTCAAGGCATGGGTCCTCACCTATATGACGTGTAAGACGAGGTACGACCTGGTCTATGGCCAGCAGCTTGAGAATGTACAGCGTCTGAGAAACGATCGATATTGTCATCTTGGGGATACCTGGGGCCTTCTGAGTTAAGACTGGTTTCCTTGCGGAGAGAGGTTTGCACGGGGACAGAATTGCTGGCTTTGATTTGAGCTGTTACCCACTCTCTAGCATCATTCTCTTTCTGGAATAGGCGTACTTCACCTAACCAGGCATCAGGCACAGCAAGTTGGGGATCTGTAATCCATTCTTCATCTCCGATCTTGCAAGGGGCGTAATAGGTCAAAGATATGCCTTTGAATTCCGGTGGACTGTGCTGAAAATTGTTCTCTTGGGATCGAAGCCCACTTTGTCCAAGATTGTTACGGCTGTTGGTAGCAAGCCTTGATAATTCTTGCATTGAAAAAACTTGAGTCACTTTCAGCGAGGAAAGACAAAACAAGATTATGCCCTTCATCGCGCTAAGATCTACACTTTAGAGGATTTCTCTGTTAACGATTTTTACCAAGAAAGGTTACCTAACCGCAAGAATCGTACTCCCGGCCGGATTCTCAGGCGCAGAGCTGGCTTTCGATCACGATTGTGAGGAGTTCAAAGATACATACAAAAGATGTTTCATCGCGGGGTACTTTGGGTTTCACGGACTTACCTCGGATCGTCTGCTTCGTCTGATGGGGTTTAGAGTTGCTTGAATTATAGATCTGAGTTGATTTTTTGAAACAAATATACACGAACACCGGAGTTTATCTTTTGCACTTGGCGTCCTTTTCACCTGGCGGGATCCATGTCAATTGCACTTACAGCTGTTTCAAGAAAGGTTGACAACTTTTTTTGGAGAAAGTTGTCTCCGCAGCGGGTAAAACCAGAAACAAAACTCGATTTACAGGTTTATTCTTTTCTGTATTCTTCCATTTAGCAGAGAGACAAAATTGGGTGAGGGACAAAACAGGACAAAACCCGGGTTTGGCACATTGGCGAGATTTTCAAAAAAAATCAATCTTTGTTGAAACAGCTGTATAAAGGCTTGGATTTTTTGGTTTCAGGTGTCAATGCGAGAGCATTCGAAGCTGCACAAAATAACGAGTCGAGTCCTGAACCCCCGCAGAGACGCCCCCCGGAGCCGCAAGCTCCGGAAAGACGCGCGCGGTTCTGGAGGGACCGCAGTAACACAGCATATCCATTTGAGTTCAGCCAAGGCATAGACAATCACCTAACTTGAACAGGGAGAGTTTCACATGACCCAATAGGATCCTAGAATGCTGGTACTAAGTTGCCTGACCAAAATTCTGACTTTTTGCTGGTCACAGTTTTTTTCTTCAAATCCAACTTTTTTGGTCAGATACATGGTTCCTGCATAAAGTACCAATTACCTGGTATATCCTTGGTACTTGGTAACAGAGCAGAAGCTCATGGCCCACTCTTGGTTAACAATGATGCTCAAGAGGACACTATTCTGAGTGGTGTGATGGCCAACACTACATGAAAAGTGCAGACCCTGGCGGATGTGGGGTTGTGGTGATGCCATACAAAACCCAAGGTCTTGCAAAAGCGGGGGGGTAATGCGGGGCCAGCGCAACCCCACACCCACAGTGTCACCTCTTTGCATGTAGTGCAAGTCAGCGGATGCAGTTGTGCACACTCACTGCCCTACAGGGCCAAGGCCAAAGGTTCAACACCACATTAAATCCGACTTTTCATGTCAGATACAAGCTGTGGACTGACTTGGAATCTGGCTTTTTTGTTCAGATGAAAATCTGTGGACAAGCTCAAAAAACTCAAAATCCAACTTTTTTGGGTCACTGTAAACATTATACATTCAATTTCCCCCAGTGGGAATGGGAAAATGATCAAGTGTACAGTTTGTCATAAAAGGATCTATCACTGCACACCTCAGCCATAAGAGCATCACCACCAGGCCGTGTAAATTGACAAATGCAGGTTGTATTCATTTTGTGTGGGAAAACAACAAGCCACCAGACCATGTAAACATCCTGCATGGGTTATACACCATCCAAATCTTGACTGAGAGAGTGCAAATCTGGACAGGGCCCAAATACTCAAGTATCACCAAAAACAAAAGGACCTTCCAACCTTTGGCCTCCAGTCACCAATTTCAACTCAAGACTTGATCACATTCCATTGTTGACCTCCAGGCAAATCTGTGATACAGGCGAAGACTTGTCAAACAGACATTGTACAGATGGGTTTTTTGCATGTCAACAGTGGAGATGCTCTAACACCCTGTAAAGACTTGGAATGTCCTCACTGAGGGATAAGGTATAAGGAAGGTTTTGGAAGATAGATGTAGATCTTCTAAGGCACATTGGAACACAAAAGGTAGTGGTGGAAGGATTTTCTAGAACCAAAGTATTATTATATTACAAACTGACTCCAGAGGAGATGTTGACAAAGATTAGTCAAGGATCCTTCATAAAGAAAATGAATAAGATAATATAATGATGAATATACAACTTACCTGAACCCAAAGGAGACATTGACAAAGATTAGTCAAGGATCCTTAAGGAGTCATAATAGAGTGGTGTCATGGAAGGAAAGTACATGAAAGGTTGAGTCTTAGGGCACGTTTGGTACAGCTTATTTTAAGCTACTTACTGCATTTTCACAAATGCTTGTCCAATTGAAGCAAAAGAAATTGCTGCCAGTTGGACCCATTTGTGAGCTGGACCGTTAATGAGGGTCTGTGCATGATCGGGGCTTGGGCTTTTCTAGATCTGAGCTTTCATTTTGCTGTTACTTGAGCAAAGAGCCAAAGAGCTCTGCCCAGCTACCCAATCCCCCATCATCAATTCCATCAACCACCTACTACACTCCCAATCAGCCACGTCAGCAACACTTCAGCTCAGGAATCATGCGTGAATTGTTCGAGTGCGATTTTGAGATCTGCATCTACACCAACCATGGTGACAGCAGGAATCCAAAATGGAAGACCTACACACTAAAAAGGGGTAACATTTTGTTAGAAATTAATCCAAATCAAATGACATTTCTCAATCTACAAGCAACTGTCAAGCGGGACTGTAATAACAAAGACAATGAACTAGGTGACCTGATTATGACCGACTTCAATTCAGATGAGAAGCGCATCAAATGGATTGCAACAATCTCAGGGCGAAGAGGTTGGTCAAAAACCCGGGGAAATCAGGTTCATTGTGAAGAACAGTTTCAAGCCTGGGCCCATGAGGTATTGAAGGTATCATCTCAAACAGGTGGTCTTTATTTACTGATGGACAAGCCTGTGTTGAAAGTTAATTCTCAAAAGCAAGTGAGTAGTTTCCTTTTGGTCTTTTTCTGCTTCAAGCTGATTGCTTTCTCTCTTTTAAGAACGCTTCTTTAGCCTCAACTTGTCGCTTATGGTCTGTTGGAGATCAAAATAATGTCGGGGTGGGTGGCCAGTTGACTTTTGTGCAATTTATACACTCTGATTCTTTTCTTTATACACCCAGAATATGTGCGATTCAGACAGTCATGAAATTGATATCTTAGCCCAGGATCTTCAAGCTCAAAGCGTTTTACGACACGATTTGGATTGCTTTTTCCGTGTATATGAGATTCCTGGTGATGATGATGGATATGTGTTAATGTCACCAGGGAATTCTCAGAAATGGGCCAAAGAAATTGTACGTACCAATGGTCTTTATAACACAGTGTTTATGACTGATCTCAAATTTCAACTTCTCAGTTAAACCCTACAGTTCACGGTGTTTCACAGATCAGTCCACCAAGAGGCCTGCGAGAATGTAAGAAAGGAACACTCAAGAAAAAAAGTATTCAAACATCTTATAATCAAGCTGTGGTGGGTCCTTCCCATGGTGTCATTCAGAGACCACCTAGAGGTTCTGCTCCGATGGAAAACTACATCAGATTTGTTGGAATTAACAATCCAGTTGAAGTCAATGAAATTCTTGACCTTTTCAAACCCCATAAGATTCAAGACTATCACAACTTTCACAAAACCGAGGGTTCAATCACCAAAAGCAATCTGTTGGGGTAAGGTATTCCAGGTGGCATAATCAGTGGTGTATTGTTTTCTATCTCAAACAAAGATCTTCTTCAACACAGTGTCTTATTTTTGTCTATTTTCTTTATTCTATTGTATCTTATTGATTTGGCTTCTTTATGTTCTTTATTCTATTTTTTTATCGATTTGGCTTCTTTATGTACTGATGATCAATCGATAATTGATTGATCTTTTTCATTTTTGTCTATCTTCTTAATTCTGATCAATCAAGATCCTTCAAGATCTAATGCAAGTGCAGCAACATTTTGATCAATATTTGACTTGATCAAAGTTGAATTAATCAAAAGGAAATAGTGAGGTGAGGAACTTGAGATCTAAAAGTCAATCAGTCGATAAAAAAACAGGGACTTGAGATTTCACATTGAAATGGAATCAATCGGTTGATACAGATTGAGATGGGATTGATCCATGAAGATCATATAAAAAACTCGATGATTTACAACTACAAGGAACTGATCAAGCTACAAAGACGTAGATTTCACACACAATACAAAAACAACATTGAAATGGAATTGATCAATCAATAAAGATTGAGATGGGATTGATCCATGAAGATCATATAAAAAACTCAAAAATCAAAATGGAAAAACTTCTAAATGAGATCCATGAGATCCATGACCATCATTCCTGGAGGCAATAGATACCTACTATTTGCATATAGAGGGGCAAGCAGTTCAGGAGTGATGGCATCCATCGCTGTCTCTCTGATTGGCCAATTTGCATCTTCATTTGCATTCTCAAGGATGCGAATTCTCTTGAAGCGTGATTTGATCACAGAGAAACAGTACTCAATGGGATTGAGCTCTGGACAATATGGTGGTAGGTATACCAGTACTACACCTTCACCAGACACCATTTCAGCTCAAGAATAACCACTGAATAAGAGTAAACAACCAAAAACTCACCTGCTGCCTCACAGAGCTCAGCTACTCGTCCATTGTGATGAATTGAGCAGTTGTCCATCACCAGCACACTGTTGGGATTTGGATAGGGTTGCATTTGTGGCAGCTGTCCAACATGAAAGGAAAAAAGTGAGGACGTAAAAATGATACAGGATATCCTTCAATCACGTACCAGTTGGAACTCCAAGAATGATTCAAATTTCTTGCGATTGATACTGCCCTCTCGGACTGTCAATGCCAAAAGACCGTTCAATCCGATTGCAGGAAGTAGAGAGTAGCGGCGAGGATTGTTTCTTTGGACCCATCGATAGACTCGTTCCCCAGCTTTTGAATGACCATTTACACGTAGCAAGTCCCTTTCACATATTGAGCTTTCATCTGATGCAAGATGATTGACTCAGCATGGTGATTCCTTCAAGTATAAGTGGAAAACATACTAGTAAACACAAGCATCTCAGCTGTTATGTCTTGCATACTTTCAATATACTGAGCTTTTCTTTGAAAATCTTTGTTGACATGAGATGTGTTGGCTTTCTTTGAGGTAAGGTGTAAGCAATGATTGAGTTCGTTAGCTAGACACTCAACACTAGGAAGTGCTCCAGTATTGTCGTAGAGCTTTTCCCGGATCTCGTCTAGAAAGAGGTCAGGTGATACAGCTACCAGCTCATTCAAAAAGTCGCGGTCCTCGTCATCAAGCAAAGTTTTTTGTCCTTGAGTTTGGTATCCTTCAGGATCTCTGATCCCTTGCCGAGTTTCTTGATACAGATCCATCCAACGTTTGAAAGAACGTTCACAGATGTTTGCATGGAGCTCATCACGGATCTTGTCAGTGGCTTTGCCTTCAAGGATTTTGATAACTGCAAGAGCCTTGATTCAAGGGGTGTACTTGACAAATGGCATTGATTGTGGAGATTGTGGTTGATGTGGTTGCTGAATCAAATGGAGGCTGATTGATTTGACTGAAAGCGCGCTCAAAACTGAGCTGTGATATGGGCAGAAGCTCTTTGGATCTTTGCTCAAGTAACAGCAAAATTAAAGCTCAGAGCTACAAAAGCTGAAGCCCCGATCGTGCACAAACCCTGTTTAACAATCCAGCTCACAAATGGGTCCGACCGGCAGCAATTTTTTTTGCTTTGATTGGACAAGCATTTGTGAAGATGCAGTATGTCAAAATTTGACTTTCATAAGTCAAATTTCAAAAAGTCCGTTTGGCAACAAACTTTTTGAACTTTTCAAAGCTGCTTATGGGACCCATAAGTAGCTTATTTTGCTACTTATAACAAAGAGCCAAAGAGCTCATTATTTTCCAATAAGCTACTTATTTGACCCAACATCTCGATCACTTTTCTTGTTTTTAAAAATAAAAATCTACAAGTCCCGTCTTCCATACCCCCCTGTCCGCACTTCAATTCACATCAATGTCATCGTCAAAAGACATCTTGATTTACTCACTTGTTGTTTTCAAATGGCACATGTTGCATCTTCCATACCCCCTCTCTATCTTTGAAGTGATTTAACGTGTAGTTCAGCATTTTGGATTTGCAAGACAAACAATGTTTATGATTTCTTGCAAAAGGGTTTTCAATTTAAATGATATATCAATCCACATTTGATCAATCCTTGACAAATCAATCGAATCTCTAGACAAGAAAATTGCTTCTAAAGTAAACCAATGGGTTGTTCTGGAACTAGAGGTGAAACAAAGAAAAGTGAAAGTAAGAAAAAGTGAAAAGATATGGAACATTCAACCAGATTTTTGCTGCCAAACAAAATTTGGCTCTTATGTACTTTTAAGTTGACTTTTTGATAAAAGTCAACTTAAAACAAAAATCAACTTTCCAGGGTCAGAAAGTTTGTACCTTTTAAGAGGTACAAAATTTTGTAAGTCATACCAAACGTGCCCTTAGGGAATATGGTGTTAATTATGCCTTTTTGTAATGTAACTTATCAAGGGACATTTCACACCCACACTAAATATGTACAGCAGGCTGGGTGAATGAGTTGCTATCATGTACATACAGACCTGCTCATTTCTCTGCTCATCTGGGTAATTGAATCATATGTAATACATGCTGTAAATCTCTTCAGCTTGACAAAAGCATGTCAAACATTGACTACATACACTGACTCAAAGCTGTGGGGTAATCATCAAGTAAACTCCATGCAACACACTTTCTGTTACTGTCAAATGGCTTCCAGAGTATTGCCTGAGTAGCTATGAAGGTATACGTAGTCAAGTCTTGGGATAATTTTGTCACACTGTAAAAAGTTACATGATGTATCACATGTGATTTACTTATTTGGATGAGCAGGGAACTGAGCAGACCTGTATGTACATGATAGCCACATAAATACTCAGTCTGCTGCACATATGTAGTGTGGGTGATATTGCGCATATGTACAGTTGGTGACAAAAAGTTTATGTACCTCAACTACATATGTATTAGTGTAGCCCAGGCTATGGGTACTTTGTATCTTGGATAACTTCTCCACACCTCATCCAGAACAACTCTGAAAATGAAGAATTGCACCCTTCCTCCCACTCAGAAGAATCTATCATTTATATGCACAAAGTTGAGATTCCTGGCACTCAAATTGCCAAGAAAATTGGCCATCCCAAGTCAACTGTCTACACAGTGATCTACAACAACCGCAAAAGATGCAAATCAACCATCTCAAGAACGCTTGGACAACCAAAAACGTTCTCGGAATGTGATCAGCAAACCTTAAAGCGGGTGATCCAACAAAACCAAACATGCTTTGGCTGCCTCTATCACTAGCAAGCTACCCATAAAAGCCATTATATCAACTGTTCAATCCAAGATTCAGCGACTTGACTTTCACTCTTGAGTTGCCATGGTCAAGCCTTATCTCAAGAGCAAGCACATTCTTAAGTGTCTTGAGTTTGCTAGAAAACACAAGGATTGGACTTACGACAATTGGAAGAAGGCCATTTGGACCAAGGAATCCTCATTCAAAATTGGAAAGTCTGCAAAGAAGGTTTGGGTGTGGCGCAAACCAGGTGAAAAATACAACAAGAACTGTGTGGCCTCAAGTTTCAAGAGTGGAAGGACTTCAGTAATGATATGGGGGGATTTCACAGCTGAACTTTTCTTACCAATGATAGTAATGCCGGTAGGGAGTCAAACTGGAGCCGACTTTATTGATTTGGTGTATTGTTGGATTATCAAACCACTCATCACTTCACCTAACTGTCCACCAGACCTCATATTGATGGAAGATGGAGCCCCAGTACACACAAGCACAGTTGCAAAACAATGGAGGGATGAACATTCAATTAAAAAGCTAGATTGGCCTGCAAATATTGCAGACCTTAACCCAATCAAGAACATTTGGAAAATCATTAAAAAAATGTCTTGGAAAAGCACCAACCTAGAACCATTCAAGAAATGTGTGAAGCACTGTATACCAAGTGGACAGCAATCCCTCAGAGCAAGTTTCAAGCATTAGTTGAGTCTATGCCTGATTGAATAAAGGCTGTTCTCAAAGCAGAGGGCGGACACACTTGCTGGTAAAAGTTGTTGTATTTTAGAGTCTAAATTACATTTGTGAATCCTGAAATTCATTCATATGTACTCTGATCAGTGGCCATCTAGACCATGTAATTACAGGTAAAGCAGTAGTGAGATCAAGAGCTAGATAAGGGCATGTTCGGACACTGCGACAAGATACTATCTGACAAAATTTCACATCAAAAGTGCTACATAGTGCCAGATAGTATCTTGGTCCAAACTTGACCAGATATTCAAAATCTGATTGCCGTTTGGTTTGAATATTTGACGTCAAGATCTGGTTGTCAAGATCAAGATATTGGTCCATATTGAGATACAGCCTTTTGGCTGTATCTCAAGCCAATATCTCATTGTGCCCCAACCCCAATCCCCATCCATCCTTCTTTTCTTTCTTGTTTTGTCATTGCTCACACACCACTCCCCTTTGGACTTCCCAATATTACCTTCTCAATGCTCACATTGGCTCCCTTGCTCAGCCATCCTCACAAACTCATCCCCTAGCTATTCATTAACTAATGTTCCTTTCTTTTTGTTCACTTGGCTTCTTGTATCTTGTCTTGTTCTCTTCGAACCAAGCCTTCCATCAAGACTATCAAATAATTTTCATTTGCTCAAGTTGTTTATTTGATCTAGTTTTCCTATGTACTATGCAGTCTGTTATGTCAATTCTCTTCTTATCAATTCACTCTTTTCCCAGGATTAAATCTACTTTGGTAGTCAATCGAGTTCTGAATTGAAAGAACTTGTTTGTTTGATTTTCATTTTAATGATTTCCTGTTTTGAGTGTGGTCATGAGGATCAAACTGCTTTACTTGAATTGAGTGGAAGCGGATATGCTGTGATGCTTAGAAGATTCAATTGAATAAAAAGTGTCTAGATACAACTTGATATTGTGATCACCAAACAGCAACCTGATCATGATGAGCTCAACAGACGTCTGTTGACATTTTTTGAATAGCTATTTGGTGATCTCTATATGCAATATAAGACAATCTTGATGTGCCCCTTGAGATAGGGGGAAACTGAAATCCGGTGGTCAGGTCAGATAATATCTGAAAACGGTCCAAACGGGCCCTAAGCTTGCTGAGAGGTACCAAATTGGTGAGTTATGGTACAAGTACCACCCTAGACATCATTCAACTTCCCCAATTTGGAAGAGGAAAATGATTAATAGTACAGTTTGTCATATAATAATCTAATACTGCATACCTGAGCCATTTCACCCACACTACATATGTGCAGCAAGCTAAGTCAATAGTTGTCTATCATGTACATACAGGTCTGCTCAGTTTTTTGCCCATCAGAATAAATAAATCACATGTTATACCACATGTAACTTTTTTGACTTTGAAAAAATTGTCCCAAAAATTCACTACATATAATTCTGTAGCTTCCCAGGAAATATTGTTGAAGCTATTTCATAGTAACAGAAAGGATGTTACATGCAGCTGAGTTGATGAGATTACACCAAAACATTGAGTCAGTGTATGTAGTCAATCTTTTGAATGGTTTTTTCAACCTCAAAAAAGCTACAGCATGTATCCTGATGAGCAGATAACTGAGCAGAAATGTATGTACATGATAACCACATATCCACTGAGCCTGATACACATATGTAGTGTGGGTGTTATGGCTCAGGTGTGGAACGATAGATCATTTTATGACAAATCATACTACCAATCAGTTCTTCCTGCCCAGTTGGGGAAGTGAATAATGTTTTCAGTGTACGTAAACTCTTTGTCACTGACTGTACAGTGGTAGATCCTTGTATGACAAACCCCATTCCCACTTGGGCATAATGCATAATGCATAAAGTGGTCAGAAGCATCCAAGACCCAGGAGACAAAAATTGTCAGCCCTGACTACTAAACCAGAGTACCAGAAATGGGGGATGTACCATAATAAAACATTTAAAAGTAGCAATTAAAACTCAGGGCTCACTTTCAACA
The DNA here is from genome assembly GCF_000204055.1 of Melampsora larici-populina 98AG31. Lineage (NCBI taxonomy): Eukaryota > Fungi > Basidiomycota > Pucciniomycetes > Pucciniales > Melampsoraceae > Melampsora > Melampsora laricis-populina. Next base: position 334,174 of record NW_006768799.1, on the reverse strand, counting down.
GTCAAGTTACATATGGTTGAGCAACACGTGCAAAAATCACATCAAAAAGTGTTTACCAAACAGTGTTTACAAACACAAATTTGGTGAGAACCCAAGCTACACATATTCCATGGCCATAAAATGTACGTAACAAGTGAAATATACTTACAACCCAATTATAGTGACTATGTTACTGTAATTGTTCTAACCTGAGAGCCACAATTTGTGCACACTTGTAGTCCAAAGAAAAGGTTCAGACTATATAAACCCTGAAAACCCAACCACTTTGAGGAGAATCACATTATCACATTATCATTCAACTATTACAGAAATTTCTTCTATTCATCTTCCTACAAATCTTTAAACTTTGGTTATTGATTATCAAACTTTAGAAGGCCTGATTCTGTGAACCTTGAAACTCCAACTTTGTGTCTTGTTGCTTATCTTGTGTGCTCATTCAACTTTATTTCTGTTCATTTGATGGAATTACTTGTAAGAAAGTAGTCCTTGGGTGCTACTTATATCAGATTTGGGATTAGTCTGTACTAAGAAACTCTAAATCTACAAGGAAATCTCAATTAGTCAGAGTTTAAAGTTCCCGGTGTTAAAAAGACTTAACACTACTTTTACTAATCTTTCTTTGTGCAAGAAGATGATCAATTCGGGATTGAAAACTGCACACCAGTTGCTCTTATTTTTAATTGTTGTAAGAAACAATTATTAACCCAAAATCCCTGGGCAAAATCTTGAACTGAAAGGTAATTGAACTGGAGTCTTCACTTGTTTTTTCAAGTAAAACTCCAGAGCCCATGTGTCTACCTGCTCAAACTTGTGAATACTAGTCCTCAAAAGTTTATTAGAAGGTTAGTTAACTTCTATCATCTTTCTTACTGAGTTTACTAGCCTCACAGACACTATTAGGCTCACAAAAATCTACCTTTTTTGTCAGACGCCCTGGTAGGAGCATTCCATAGCTCAGTGTCAAGAGCCACTTAAACCCAACGTGATGTACTGGATACATAATGAAACCACCCCAAGTTTTGACCACAAGTTGATGCATGACTGGACAAGACTCACAGCTACATACACATCAGCTCAGTTATCTGTTCATCTGGATAGGAAAATTACATGTAATACATGTTGTAATTTTGCTCAGATTGTGACAAGCATTTTGAAAAATTGACTACATATATCACAATGACTACTCAGGCAATATTTCTTAGGCTGTGTAACAGTAACAGAAGGGGAATCTGGTCCCTGGGACCCAGATTCAGTACTGATTGCTACAAGACCAGGGGACTCATTATCTCTAGAAATAAACCTTCAAGCAGCAAAGCTTCCTCCTTTTTGAGTAGTCTAAAGCAGTCTTCAAGATCTTAGGTTTACCAAAGTTTGAAGCCTTCCTCCTACAGTCTCACAAGGTTACACTACGCCAAATCAATAATATACCATGGAGTTTAGAAAAGTCAAGATGTAGAAAATTCTCAGCAATGCATGAGAGGTAGGAAAAATTCGAAGAAAATATGGTTGAATCAGTCTTTGATATCCCATCATGTTGCATATTTTTTCATATTTTTACCTTGAGTTTTGAAGATGTTACATAGAAAAATGATTTTGGGGTGTATTTGGTCAGAAACTCAAATTTTGGCCAAAACTACCCAGGCTTGGGCAGAAACTTTTCAACAATCACAAATACAACAATTTTCTTTCAATCAAACTGGCAGTTGCAGATTATGAGAGGCCGCATACTGGATCTACAGTTTCCATTTGGATGCTAAAACCCTTGCGGGACAGATTTATAAGGTTTTCTAGCTTTGCTGTTGGGGATGTTGATTGCTGTACCTTCTTCATTTTTGGATACACACCACTCATTCTAATGTGTATCTGGTAAATTAAAAATGCAGCTTTCAGAATGTGCAGACATTCCAGATGTTGACACAAAATTGACAATTTGATTGGTCTCACAAGGTTAATGCCTCCATGAATGCCAGCTTTGGACATAAACTGAGTCTCTGACCGAATATACACTGCTGCCGTAAAAATCTTTAAAAATATGCAAAATGATGGGCACACACAGGGGAATGCAACCCTTATTTTTCCATATTTTTTTGACCCCTTCTGCCTTGTGTATAATTTTCTATGTCTTTTTAATTCTTTAAACTCAGCGGTAAATTTGCAATCTGGCGTAGTGTTAGAGCACATTAGCTCTTCACTTCCCTTTCCCTCTCTCTTCCTTCCTCAAACCCTCTCCTTAGAGGTCTATAAAGAAGTCCCATGTCCAACGGGTCCTTGATTAGTACACCCAGCACACCTGAAAAAGAGTGGCACACTCACTGGACCTCTGTCAACAATGTATTGGCAGGAGGGTATACTGATGGTTAGGGGAGATAACTTATGTATTTTATGTCCAACCACAACAGTGTGAAGTTTGGCCTGTCAAAAAACCTGCATATTGAGATGATATCAGGTGTATCAAAAGTTTTGCCTCCAATGTATTCAGCATAAAAACAAGCAAATTTGAATGAACCTCACCTTATCCACTTCTGAAGGTTCTTGAGGAGCTATGAAGTCAAGGAGGATCATCATGCTGATCAATAAAATATGTAGGCTTTATTGAATCAATATGAGCCAGGAGCATCAAATCATTCTCTTCAGGAAGGGGCTTTGGTACAACTGACTACATCTAATCTTGCATGTAATATCTTCAAAGTGGATGTTTGGAAGAATTCGGATTGAGCTGGAGCCTTCAAGAACTAAATGCGCAGTTTGGACTGGATGGACTCCTGGTGCTCCCCAGATTTTCCAAGAATCATGTGGGTATTTTCTTGATGTCCCAACCAAAACTTTGATAGGGGTAAGGGACCCCTTTGGGTGGCCAGAGAGAAGGTTTTGGGGGCTGTGAGTGTTGTGGATACGCTGTAGAGAATGAGAAACTTCATTGGAAGGTCTGTTAGAACTAATGCTCAGAATAACAAAGTGAGAGTGATACTGAGGATAACAGTGATTAACAAAAGGTGTGGAATCAAAAGAAAGAAAAACTACTAAAAAGGCTAACCTGTCCCAAGCGGGCAATGAAATGTTGAGGAAATGAGCTTGAAAGTAAGAGAGTAAAAAGTTCAGATGAAGAAAAGGGGAACAACATTTGTGAACAGATGAAGAGTACATATAGGTGAAAAACTTCATCTCTCCTTTCCCCAATCCAGTCAACTCTCTCTTCAACTCCATGTTTCATCCCTGACTCTTCCTCAACTACATTCATCCCAATCCATCCATAAGAAGTTCAACCTGTGGTTGACTAATAGGTTACCGGTGATGGTGAAGTAGTCATATTGGCTTCAAGAGAGAATATACCCAATTATCACAGTAAAAGGAAAAATAGGATGGGAAAGGAGCTGCTTACCAACCTCTAGGATCTGAAACCAGGCCGTTTACACACCCCACTAAATCAACTTAATCAGGTCAAATCAACATGACTAGACATCCTGAAGATAATTGTGAGGACCTCAAATCATTATAGGACAACACTATTTGGCAACCAATTTTGTAAACCCGATGCCCTGTCAGGTTTTGGTACTTATCTGCGCTTCTCTCACACAACCCGGACCCGACTCTGCCAAAGTTGACCGCAGCCGCAGTGAATCTGGGCATCAAACAACTTCGCAGTATCAATTTCCGGAATAGGGCACTTCAAAGTGGGAATGCGGGCTACCACATTACCTCCGATCACATATTCAACCAGGCTACACCTCCAACCTCCTCATTGCTTGCACTTCAGCCCTCTCCTAACACTTCTGTTGATGCAAAGCTGGATCACTACGCTACTCAACGCTATCCGGACCAATCCGGATAGCGTAGATGGGGAAGCTAACATATTAACTCAATAATGTTTTTCCTGGCAGCCGTGAGCTAACACTTTTGAAGTAGCGTAACTTGGACAAGCTAACACAAAAATTGCCATTACAATAACGTAGTTGTAATGCGCTACAAAAACGCGTTAACAGCTAAGAAAACGTAAAAAAACACTAAGCAGATCAATCGACTTTCCCATAGGCCATGTCAGCAAGGGCTTGTAATTCGGCCCATTGACTTCCACTCAATCTGACACCTCCACGTAGCCACATTTGGCTTCCTACAAGCCTTTAAATATTACACGGTCGAAGTGATCCTCAATTGCTTGCACAAACATCAGCTGCTGCTGAAAAGGTGCGCTCCGCGGGAGCCGACGATCTGCAGCAAGCGAGATAGTTGCCAGCGAGTGATGCAAGAACTGGGTACTTGGTTTGCTTGTTCTGTTTGAAAGAACAAAAGTGAGTACTAAGAGAGAGAGAGAGAGAGAGTAAGTCTTCAAAAGATGGACTTACCTTCCACCGAGCAAGGATACTATGAGGATCATGAGATTGATCCTCGGGTATGAAATCTTCATCTTTGAAATAAGATTCTAATTCATTGACATCTGTATTTGAAGTTTTCTTCGAAGTTTGATAGACACAAGTGTGATTTTGAGTGTGAGCTTGGGGTGTTATTGTTGGTTCAAGACTTGGAGTTGCAGGTTTTGTCATTGTTGCCTTTCGTTCATCGTACATTTGAGAGAGTAACACTTCGGCGTCGATCGCAATTGCAGGATCGTGAGGGAATGATGATCGGAAGAAATCAATTCCAAGCATTGGGTTGAGTAAGGCAGCCATAACAAGCGGCTCGCATTTGAGAGCATTTGAAAGATAAGTATTGGTTTTCTTCAACATCGCTTTGAGCATCACGTGGAGCCCTTTGCCTTCACGGTAAGAGGCCGGCTTCTCAGTGAGTTGTGTCTTAAGTTCAACAAACTCGGACAGCACTAAAGCACCGGTTGGTGCATCACCTTCCATCCTCCTGGTTATGTGCAAAAAGGGCTAATAGCAAAAGTAGGGCCTGCATCAGCTCAAAGTATTGAGATAGGTATTTTGAATACTTGTACATACCTCCAGAACATCAGGAAGGCAGCGTAGTGTGGCCCACTCAAATGGTGCCATTTGTTTTTCGTGAAAATAGCCGTGTGGCTTGCCGTTTTCGCGGCGACATCGGCTTTTAGATAAGACCAGCTCTAAGTCTTCTTTGAGCATTTGATCAATCACCTGATGATGTAAAACAAATTATAAATATAAGTTGAAGAATGAAATCGAGATTGAAATTGAGATTCATAGGAAACAATAGACAACACACCGATCGAGCATTATAAGCTTTTTCGAGAGCTTGATACTCACAGCCCCAGCGGATCCCATAACCAGGGATAATCATAGGGACTTTGATATCCAGACATTGTAGAACTCCTACGCAGTGTAGCGTAGGCTGAGCCGGAGAGGGTAAGAATCACCACCTGTGAGAGCGGATGAAACTACGGGTGCGGTGAAGCTGCCCTTGACCTTTTGTTGCAGTTCGAAAAGAACCAGAGCAATCTAACAACTTTCTATCTTCAAGAATTTTTCCCGCAAAACTTTGTTTATCCCGTAGATGGATGCGCAAAGTCTGGCGGAGCCTGGCGATGTACAGTACACGCCTACACAACGTCTACAGCCGGAGTTATGCAAATTTCGATTTTTTTACTTCTTTCAGATTTTGAGACCGCAATGTACTGTTACAATTGGAGAGGGGGGAGATGGTTTTGTCGGCGGCGGGGATTTTCCAGAAATTTGGTACTCTGACCCAAGTTTAACAATTTATAATTGTTTCGAATAAACTGACGAAGTTGAGTCCAGAAGGGATTTTTAAAATTGGCGGATTTGGTGAGAGAAAGGGATTCGAACCGGTGCTCGAGGTTGGCCCCGAGTTGTTTGAACTTTCACAAACAGTGACACAGATAACACAAATAAAAAAATAATAAAAAAATAATAAGACCAACGTCTTCTCCCTGGCTCAGCAACCGATCAAGACTTCAATATCAAACAATCAAACACTACGCTCTCAACAACTTATCAAGAACACAATCAATCACTCAAACGATTTGCTAGTCTTATTTTAAAACAATAAAAAATTCATCAAGCCACTTATTTTATCTTTTAAAGAACAGAACACACAAGACACTCAAGAATTCAAAAAGAAACACTTCGATTCTTTTAATTCACTTTCTTAACTCGATCACAAAAAAAAGAAAAATTCACTGATTCACACCCCCCACACGAATCCCCTTCATATGCTCAAGAAGTCCTCCCTTTTATACCCTCATCGTACTCCCAAAACCTCGCATCAGCCAAGTCCTCCTTCCCCATCTTTCTTCAACCTTTACTCCGATCGCAACCGGATTCCCGTTCGATTCTCATTTAGGTTTCTATTCACCGGTACTTACTCTCTTTTTCTTCTTGCTCATCCTTTTATTACTCAACTCATGCTGATCACCTCACTCTTCCTTTCCCCAATCTTTTATTTAGGTTCTATATACCACAATTTCTCCCATCTGCTCGATCTGTGATGGTGGACATCCCATCCAGCTTGTCTCCACCTCTACTTCAACCTTTCCCTCCAATCTCGATCCCATCTTCGAATTCGAGGTAAGTCTTTCACTTCTCTTTTCCTATTTATCTTTAACTTTCTTTCATTCATTTGCTAACTTAATTTTGTTCTTTTCTGTTCTTACCAGTCTTCTTCCTGCTCAATCACTTGCTGACCTTCTCGATTTCTCCACCTCCAGCTCCCCAATCGATCGAACCCATACTTTCATAAATCTGAATCAATTTGCCCCATCAAACCCTGCTTCATCAAAACCCACATCCGATAAATCTTCTTCCGGAACTCTTTTCGTGGTTTCTCAAGACAATTTTACCTTGCTCCTACTCCACTCTTCAACTCCCATACTCAATCTTAAATCTTAATCTCTATATCTCTTCCTCGATTTTGACTTCTAACCTTTAACTGTAAGTTCTTTTCTCGATCGATCTCTACTTCAAGAATTTTACTGACTCTTATCTAATTTAATTTGTTTATTTCATATCTTAATCTTCCTTTTCTAGGTACCCCTCGATCATCCTCCAGCCCACAAGATTCGATTTTGACTTGACTTGCTTTCACCTCAGCTTTCTCACCACCACCCTCATTCACTTCTCTTCATCTTGACCATATTCCAATCACAACTTTGATTTAAATTTCTTATTTAGGTTATTTAATTTTTCTATCAATTTTTACTCAAATTCAAATGTATCAAACTTTCTTTGTTTAATGTAATATCTTTCAACTTCATTCATTTAATGTGATCATAATATGCAACTCAATATATGAATTGAACCAAAAAAAAAATTGTTCTTCTATTTGCTTGAACTCTCGATCTGCTGAGTCTGGAGACAGTCATAATGGTGAGTAAAAATAACAACAACCAAAGTTGAAAGATCAGTTGCCAACTCAGAGCTTCAGCTATAAATTGCTGAGCTCAAAGTTGATCTGATCACCACAACGTTCAGAGACTCTTTTGAAGTTTGCGCGCCAGGACGAGGATCGTGTAATGCGTCTACAGATCCATTTCACCTGGTGAAATTCACATCGATCAGTTTGAAACGTTAGGAGATTAATTACACATAGAGATCTGATTTTGAACACACCTTTTCTTGAATGGTGTTGAGAATCTCAGCCGATACTGAATTGCGCACACCTGACTCAGGTTCCACAAAATCGATACCCAGAGAATCACTTCCGGGATTTGGAAGTGAATCAAGAGGGCCCTGCATCTCTTCAAACTCGTCATCGAGTCGGTCAGCTTTATCCCAAGTATCTTCATCAGTATGTTGAGTCGAATCCGGTAAGTCATCATCATTTGGCTCGTCTTCGTTGCTGCTTTCGGCCTCAACTTCCTCATCGATAATAGGAAGGGTGTTGATTTTGGGGAACAAGCCCAGTGTGGCGCGCTTGATTGCACGAGGTGCGACTGTCTTGATACCAAGGGCATTCAACCCTCCATTTACGACGAGTTGCAAGATGTGGCAAAAGCACTTGATTGACATGGATTCTGGTTTCCATTCAATTGGGGGGTCTTCGTCTGTTAAGGCTTCTTCAAAAATTCGATGCATTTCAATAGCCATTGTGTTGTTATTGGAACCCGAGTCCGTTGTCTGTGCCAATAAGTAGATATCTCCAAAAGATTAGCTAAACTGGAAAAACGAGTTCGTAAAAGTCAAAGTACTTATCTTATGGCTCAAGCCATGTTTTAAAAAGACGTTGGCCAAAGGTTGCACCAGCCAAACTCCCTTATGATGCCATGGAATCTCATGGAATGCACTTCAGAGTGAGATGTCAAACAACATATTTCCAATCTTCGTTGATGTAAGTAACCGACGCCGTTATAAACCCATACCGATTCCCTCGAGTAGTCCACACATCATGGATTACCGTGAACTTTCTGGGTAATGCCTGTGTCAAACAAAAGGAAACAAAAAACGATCAGATTGAGCAACGATAGAGATAAAGATTATAAAGGAAAAACACACACCTTCAGCTCATCTATCACAGAGGTGCGTAATGATAGGTACAGACGGTTGGCTTCTTCAGCAGCCCACTTCCGTCCAAAGAGCTTGGCCTCCGATCGAGCGTATCTAAATGCTTGCTTGAGTAACGGATCCTGAATTCGTAACCACGGTATTGCATGATGAACCTGCCACATTGAGAGTAACTGATTTAAAACTCGGTTGTCGAACTTCTCTCGGCCGACAAATTTGGTGATCAAGACTTGAGTGTCCTTCTCTTTGGATTTCTTGAGAGCACGTTGCTGGGAAACCGAAAGGGGGAGTTTGTGACCGGCTGCAATGGCTAAGGCTTGATTGGGACACCCATGGCCAGACCTTCCTGCCTGTGATGAACCGTCACGGTGGACCTTAAGGTTGAAGTCAGAAGTTAAAGAAATCCGTGCCCTCTTTTTACACCATAAACATAAGTAAGAAAGAGGTTTCAACAATTTGTCCTATAGAAGAAACATTGTCGTACCAATCACCATCAGTACATATCAAATGAAGAGCTACTTATAGACATCATGAACCAGATAAAACAGATGAACTCACATTGTTGTCCTCGTGATATGGTGTTCCAAAATGCAAACTTGGTTTCTCATACCCATCATCATCAATATCTTTCCGGCGGACTCGGTTGTTTTCCTCATCAGAACATTGGGTGAGATCAACCTCGGGCTTGGTGCGCATAAAATAGAAGATACATGAAAAAGATGGAAGTTGGAGAAACAGCTCTTAATAATAGGATGATGCAATACTGAACTTGAAGCAGGCGACTTACAGGTGGTTGTGATTGTCCTGCTTGACTCGTTTTTTGCTTTTTATTCTTCTTCTTGTTAGTATCTTCAGCTTCTGATTCATCTCCAGCCTCTGATGTAACATTTTGGCGTCTCTTTTTACTAGAAATGAATGAAGCAGAGGGAGACTTTTTGTGATTATTGGAAGAACGGCAAACAGGAGCTGTGGGAATCATGGAGGTGTTTTTCATTGGGGTTATGATACGATTAGATCTACGTGGTGGACCAGAAGCTTCGCTTTGAGAGCTCCTCTGAGAAGGGTTTGCCACCATGGCAAAGCAATGATGGAGATTTTTGGAGAAGGAAAAAAAGAAAGTATCACCAACGGGGATCTTTAACTTTCCACAATGGCTTGAACAAAAAATTGGACTCGTGTGTTGGGGGTGAATGTGTTGGGGTTGAAGGGGTACACAGATGATTATCACATCTCAACATCTATCGTATCAGTTGGTAACAACTGATGTGATGGGGATATTCACCTTCAGGGGGTGAAGTCCTTAAATCAGTGCAGGGGTACGCTAACCAAAGTTCACAGCTAACGTCAAATCTCAATGCCTGTTAGTGTAGATGTACTGACCCAGCTAACGCTACAAACGTAGCAATACCAAGTTATCACAAAATCCAGGATCTCGTAGCGTAGATCACCACATCTAACGGAAAGTGTTACGTTAGATGTGGTGAAAAGTTACGCTACCAGCAACCCTAACGCTTTTTTAGCGTAATTGGTCCAGCGTTGATTGTAGCAGTAACTCCCATTGATTTCCCTTTATTAAATAAATGTAAATTCGTAACCCCCCCTTTCAAGCAAAAACTCAGCATTTATGCCTCCCCTTAGGGTTACACATAAATGCTGAGTTCTGCTTGAAAGCCGGAGGCTACAAACGTACATTGACACCCCTACTGTTTCAGCCACCAATCGACGTAAATACGACTTCATGGTTTGCTGTTGAGGGGCGTAGGGCTTCAAAGGTGAGCTCACGATGTCTCTTTTTATATTCGAGTTTTCCCCCTTTTTTGTGAAGTATCTTAATGTTCGCCTCAAACATCGCATTTAGACATTCTTCAACAACTTCTTCATCCTCAATTACTTATTCGACATATCCTCTTATTCCATGTACCTTTCTCGGGCTCAGTTCCACCTACATACCATTGATGCATCCATATCTTACTAATTACGTAAATACATTGCCTTCACTGTAGGTTCAAGATTCTTCACTTTCTTATCCCCATTTACCTATTTTACGTCTTTCACTATATCAGTTTACTATTCTCGGCTTCCGTTCCAACAGGTTTCTTGGATGCATCCACATCTTACTAATTACACAAATACTTTGTTTCCACAACACTTAAAATTACAGTGACTATTGTCCATTACCGGTGTATTTACCTCTACTTTTCGATCAGTAGTTCCGATATTATACACGCTCTCCATTTTGCGAAGATGTAATATCCCTTTTGATTCCCACTCTTCCCTTCTGCGCAGTACACACTCGATTGTCTCGCTTCTCTCTTAAATACCTCTATGTTTGATCTTTCCAAACTTTACCTTTTTTGGTTTCATTGATTACATATTCTCGGCCTTATACATGTATGCTTCCATCATACGATTGAGTGTGTTTTCTATGCACATCTGTCCATTTTACCATCAAGCTGATATATCTCATCAACATAACTTCAGGTAATACTCACTATGACCTAAAACCTCATCTCCAACCTATCATTCAGTGCCTCAGCTACATCCACAAATTCCCTTCTTACTTCTTACTTGATCCTTTTTGGCAATGTTTGCGACCTAATTCGCTCAAGTCTTGGATTATTGCTTTCATTTTTTAATCGTTTGATTCATTTTTTAATCGTTCAATTCATTTTTCAATCGCTCAATTCATCTTTTAATTACTCGATCCATCTTTTAATCGTTCAATTCACTTTTCAATCGCCCAATTCATCTTTTAATTGTTCAATTCACTTCTCAATTGCTCAATTCATCTTTCAATTGCTCAATCCATCTTTCAATTGCTCAATCCATCTTTTAATTGTTCAATTTGACAACTCCAACTTGGTGCAGATATCTTGTACGTAGCATTTACACTCAACCTACCTTCTGATCAAAACTTGAGTCCTATCCTTTCACAAGACATGTCCAAACCTAGACCTTCATTCTGAGAATGTAGTGCTTCCAAATGCGACAGACAGGGAAAGAGTGAGCTGTTATGTAGACTGAATGTATATAAATGTTGGCTTGTGGGTGATTGGTAAGAGATGAATGAGAAAACAGAAAGTGTGATAAGGATGAAACAATGGATATGGTCCAATAATATATGATAACATGGTCAATAACAATTGACTTTAGTTCAAAAAAAATTCTCTTCCTTTTCTTGACAAACTCATTGTGATTGTCATTTTCTTTGAAAACAATCTGCCAAGTCTTGTGAGAAGTAGTTGGATAGTGTTCATTTATCCTCACATGAACTCACTCTCTTCCCATATGTTGAACAACACTTGATTGTAAATCATCTAACAAATATGATCAGATACACTTTTGCTAACAACAGAAATGCGCACATCAATCAATAATCAGTAGCTTAGAAAGTATCAAACCAAAACCAATCTAAACATTATTGATGCTGTAATTAAAATTCAATCTTCTGTATTGTTGATTTTGGATGCGTTGTAAGACCAAGGAGGATTGATATTTGTTATTGAGAAGGGTTAATTTTGATTGATGATAATGGTGGTGGTGTTGAATTGAGAGGATGATGGAGCTGGTTTTGGTACAGCGGGATAAACAGCCAGCTACAGATTGAGCAAGCCAGAGGAGGCGGTGTCATCAGCAGCTGCTGTTACAAAATTCACTCAAGCTGTGATGCAAATGTGCCAGAGGTGACAACACTTCCAGCAAATGTAATACATCTTCTTTCATTACACTCCTATCCCAATGTGTTGTGACTACACCTGCGTCTTATTCTCATCATCACCAATCTGACCTGGTAATTGCATTGCTTTAATCTTTCTCTGCCTATTTGTCAACACAGCCTGTTTCTCTGTATTATTCTCACCTTCCTGCTCAGTTGTTGACATAAACTCGATGCTAAATAATTACTTGCCCATGAGGCTTCTCTATACAATCATATTGTTCAACCCAAGATTCTGTTCTTCTATTCACCCTACATCCTCAAATTTATCACTAATCCTCTCGCGTATATAAGAGCTTCCCTTTGTCCTCAGACATTATCTTCAATCTTATGGCTCTCATTCTCATCTTTTCAAGTATTATCACATAAAACTGAATCAAATAACTTTCACATGTGAGTACCATCAATGTTGTCTTTTTCTCTTCTCCTTACTGACTATGGGTATTAACAAAAATCACCCTTGTAGTGAGGAATTTGTGACCCTTATCTTCTTCCTTTTTTATGATCAACAACACTTACACTATCAGTTGAGGTGAGTATCATGAACTTTTACTGCCTTTCATATTCATAGCTAGCGCTAGCGTTGTAACTTTCTAATACCTCACCTTGATCCAAAATCTTGATAGGTATTCAGTCTTCATCATGCCTGACCGTCATCTCATTGATCAAGGGGTTTGCAAAGTAATCAAGACAAATCTCTTTTGATAACTTGGTTCATCTTGTGACAGAAGCTAAGATAAATTGTGCATTGAGACTAACCATACAACAGTCTCATCACCTTGGACTGAAAAATGACATTGTCCTACATTAGTACTCTGATGCATGGATAGTACGCAAGTTATCTAGGTAGTCAATTTTCATAGTCATTCTGCGTAGAGATATGCAGTGTACCCTCTCAATTTGTGCATTATCAATGGACTGATCATGTTGAAAGTAATGCTTGATTACGCAACAAAGAGGGAACTGAAACACTAGGACTGACAAGCCTCATTTTTAAAACAAGTGGTCTCAAAGTTGTGATTATGCTCATGCTGAATATCAAACTTGACACTGTCTATTACACGGGCTCTTTTATTCAGTTTCTCAACATTCTGTGGACGGAACCCTGAATAGGTAACTAGCCTTTTTAGTGCGCATTTGCTGACTTTTACAAGGTATGTCATATGCTACAATTAAATAATCAGTCCCTGGGTTAGCTCTAAGTGTGAGGCTACATGATTTCTACGCTTCCTACTTCAAAGTCAAGATGTCAACTATACAGCATGTTCCAAGAAGCCATCCTACATTGCACTTCTTGAACGACTTGCAGAGTATCTCAATGTCTCCTCAATTTTCATCTATTGGAGAGGCTGTCTTCAATACAGACTTTGTTACTTTATTATCATCTAGCCTTGATAAAGTTAAGATCCCTTCTAAATGTCAAATTTTCAATTAATTAGTGCTGATATATCAGTGACCTGAATAAAAATTTATATCAAATCTGGTCATGTTAGGGTACAAGGTTGGCCTACAGGCTGAAGTTGAATATTGCGGCAATATTGCTTATAGATTCTACAATCAAGGAACATTGGAAGTCTTTTGCATCACAACTCTAATGGAGTTTATTTTTGCTCCCTTCATTACTCCTGGTAAGTGTGGAGCTTCCCCTCTCTGTCAACTCTTAACCAACTGAAGGTTGCTATTTTTGTCATATATCACACTCAGCTGCTTATAATGGAATATAAGTGTTGTGTACTACCTCATGCTCACAAGACCAATATTATAATCAAAGCAGAAGTGAAGATGACCTTCAGAGCTCTAGAGAAACTCATGAATTCTAGAGTGCAATGTAGCACCCTGTAATTTTCTACACAATGATTATTTCCCTAAACGTAGTAGAGGATCATCAACTCACATATTGCGGTTGTATTAATGAATGCAGAGAGACACAGATTTGTAGGCTTACATCCAAAATAGTGGGTTTTTTAATTGAGGCTCAAACGGAACTTTCCAATATGCACATTCAGATATATAGCTATTGGGATTATATTCCTTTTGAAGTGAGGTTAGACCATGTATCATATGACTCCAGATAGGATACCAGGGATTATTTCAATTGACCTCCAACCTTATTTTACAATCTCATGAATCTTTTTCCCCTCATGCATGTCCAAATGTTTATGTCATTTGCCATTCTTTCTATTCCCATTAATAGCTATCAACACTAGGTTAGGGCTACTGCTTAGATACCTGTTTTGGTGCAAACTACTATGGCAATGGCAAGTCTTGATGATGAAAATTACCTTTCTGTTACATTACATGTAATTTTGCTTGATGTGTTACTAACTATTGATACTCTCTGCCTCAAGACTATAAAGTAAGGTCATTACCAAAGTTTTTGATCCCTACCCCACTACCTACAAAAGGCTACACTTTATTCTCATCATCAAATCTTAATAATTTCAGTTGTCAATAAGTGTCTTAAGCTCTAACATAAAATTCAATCAAATCATAACCATGCCATCTTTCAACACTCAAGAGGTTGTTACAGCAGATTTTGATAATCAATGCTTTCTGAACAAAGTTTGTTCCCTGTTTGATGATTGTATGTGCGCATTGGATTCTTTGCCTATATCTCATGTTATATTAATATTCTGATTTCCAACTCCTATTTTAGACAAAGAGCTATCGGTTTTGTTGGTATTTGAAACAGGTGTTTGTATGAAGATGAATATGTGGGGAAACTACACCTTTGACATACACATGACATGTTGGATGATGCTCCTAAGTTGTTCTTACTGTTTAGGTTATGACATGAAACTGACTCTCCATTGTCAGATTACAGTGTCAAGCCTAGGTTGTTGAATGTGAAGGTAGAGGTTTTCCCATTGGCAACAGCTCAATTTATAAGGTCATGAGCCAGGATGTAATCACAAAAGAGGTGTTATGTTGAGCTATTGTGTCTTATTGCTAATTACTCAATTTTAACTTTATCTTCATAACATCAAGCACTGAAATTATTATTTTAGCTATGCATGTTAGCATTTTAAATTTATGCTTCAAGTTTTGCAACAGTTGAATCATGAATTTGTATCATCTGGAATGTGATTCATACCTATTGTTATAAGTTCATGCTTTAAGCTCAGGCTTTATTCATTTAGCCTCAGGGCGGGCGTGCCCGCCTATGGTCTAGTTTTCAGAAACGACCACTTTGAAGCGCTCAAAGTCAACATCTTTGCCAATGTTTTGTTGACGACCCTTGGGAAAGCTTGAGTTATTAGAAACCCAGCCGAAGTAATCAATGGTACCCTTAATATCAGCCTCTTTGAACAAAACTTCACAGCCCATAAGAAATCCTTCGGCCAAGTCAGCAACTGTGTCTTTGAACTCCTGAAGGGTCAAATTTGCTAGGTCAATTCTGACTGAAATTGGACCAGTTTGTTGGCAGGCTGAAGTGGGCCGAACTCCTCTGTGTTGATCGGCTATGCTGACATGATGGGATTTGAATGCTGTCATCTTGAATTCAAACAAAGTCCCAGCTCGTGTGGTTCCTGAAACAGGCAGTCGATTAGGTGAGGCACTTTGTCGCATGGCAACCAAAGACGAGGCCGGTCGTCCACGAGCCCTAAAGCAAGGGCAGAATAATATGTACACGTGATCAGTTTAGTTAGTGACAGCCTTGAGGGAGACTAAGAACTGCAGGTGTGCTTACTGCATGGCTAGTTGAACTGAGGAGGGCATGCTTCAGGTGTACAGCTGTTGAATTGTACAGTTGATGAAGTGGACAGCGGTTGAACAGTTGCTGCTCAGTGCTGGTTGCTCAAAGCGGAAGGTGGCTGGACTTTAATTTTTTTTATCAAAGGTGTATGGGTTTTGGGATAATCCAATGTATAATCCTTGAGATTTTACAGCCAAATTCAAGGTTTTATCTGGTAAAAGACTTAGGTTTCAAGCTTGCTCACTTTCTTTTTTCAAAAGATTGCGACAAGCAAATCCGGAATGGCTGTACATGTAACAACATTTACATACAAAAACCTTAACTTCACGACTCAATCACTCATCCATTACTAATCACACTACACCAAATGTAATCTTTACCGGGCGGTAAAGAAAACTACTGACATAGAAAAGTCCTGAGGCAACAGGAAGAGAGCTAAAAATCTGAAAAAATATGCACCTTGTTCCTAGATGTTGGGGTGTCATGATGCGTATTTTTTTGTATTTTACACGCAGATATTGGTTTATGTACTAACAATAAACGCTGAAAATCATCAAAAACTCACATGTAACAATACCTGAAATTTGGGTCATGAGTATGAAGACAATATTTTGTGGTCTAAAAACTTCAATAACTTTTGCAATTCTGCTCCAAATAACTCGATTTTTGGTTCATTCAAAAGCTGAACTATTTTCCTTCACACTTCATAATGTTAGTAAGGTGCTATCTAGTCATTTAAACACTCTACATATGTTCAAACAGTTCTGCATGAATAGCTCTGTAGGATCTTTTTTAGACCAGCTACAGATGTGATGTCTCAATGAAAAATGTAGAGGAAAGGCTCACCTTTTCAATGCACTTCAAATCGAGTGATTTAATTCAGAACTGCAAAAGTTATTGATGTTTGAAGATTTCAAAATCCTGTCTTCAAAGTCAAGGGCCAAATTTCAGGTATTGTTACAGGTGGGTTTTTGATGATTCTCAGCCTTTATTGTTAGTACATTCACCAATATCTGTGTGTAAAATACAAAAAAATACTCGTGATGACGCCCCAACATCTAGGAACAAGGTGCATATTTTTTCAAATTTTTAGCTCTCTTCCTGTTGCCTCAGGACTTTTCTATGTCAGTAGTTTTCTTTACTGCCCGGTAAAGATGACAATTTGTGTAGTGTCAGAAGTAACTAATATGGCACCAATTATTGATCAGTATCACGAGCTCTAAAAGATGCACTTTAGTAATAAAAAATTGGACATCATTTGGAAAAACTTGTAGGTTTTCAGCCAGTTTACAAGGAACAAATCACCTGTATTGATCATAAGACGTGCTGTGTGACATTCAATTAAATCATTGATCACTTTTGCTGTGTAAATTACATCATCTCTCAGTAACAAAGTCATTACATTGTGTTATTATATGATTTTTAGGGGTTTTTGGTCAAAATTGGTTGGGTTTTGAGGCTGTTGACCAATGTAAGAGTTGTAACACATTGATATATATACTCAAGGATGATTTTGAGATTTTTGTTCCCCTTTATTCTTCATCAGCTATGCAGTTATTATTTTGTTTATCATTGTAAAGTTATTTTAACAGTACCTGGTCACTTAAATACACCCTTTAGTACAGTTGTAAAGAGAAATTTACTTTAGTGTTATAGTGAAAAATACTTATTGGGAATAATATCAAGAATATGCTGCTTTGTTTTCTCAGTTACCATATTGGAATAACACTATAGCAGTGTTGAGAGAAATCAAATTGTGCTTTTGGGGTTAAAATCCATGTGCTTTTGTTCCTTTAAAGATACTTTTCTCTGGTGCCTTATCAGTACTAAATTCAACAGAGTTCCCCTTTCTGATGGTCTTGTTCTCAGAAGAACCAAAGACCCAAGGAATTGGTTAGCATGAAGTTGTTATTTTTTGAATCCAGACATTTCCAACATTTCAATATGTGTCAAGTGTCACAAGTCTGTAATCACTGTAAACATCATTCAACTTCCCCAATTTGGCAGAGGAAAATGATTAATAGTACAGTTTTTCATAAAAGAATCTAATACTGCACACCTGGGCCATTTCACCCACACTACATATGTGCAGCAAGCTAAGTCAATAGTTGTCTATCATGTACATACAGGTCTGCTCAGTTTTTTGCCCATCAGAATAAATAAATCACATGTTATACCACATGTAACTTTTTCGACTTTGAAATTTTTTTCCCAAAAATTCACTACATATAATTCTGTAGCTGCTCAGGCAATATTGTTGAAGCTATGTCTTAGTAACAGAAAGTGTGTTACATGCAGTTGAGTTGATGAGATCACACCAAAACATTGAGTCAGTGTATGTAGTCAATCTTTTGGAAGCTTTTTTCAATCTGAAAGAAGTTACAGCATGTATTACATATGAATAACTTGTCCTGATGAGCAGATAACTGAGCAGAACTGTATGTACATGATAACCACATATTCACTGAGCCTGCTACACATATGTAGTGTGGGTGTTATGGCTCAGGTGTGGAGTGATAGACCATTTTATGACAAATCATACTCCCAATCATTTTTCCCTGCCCACTTGGGGAACCCGAATAATGTCTGCAGTGTAATACACAATGCATGAGACATCTAATAGTACAAAAATGATGGACCCTGTTGTTTAAACCCTTTGATTTGAGCTGATCTCAATCACGGTAACACTACCATTGACATTGAATTGCCAAAAGTTGCACTACCGTGGCCCTTTGGTTATTCTGGACTTGTTGATGACTGAAAAAAAGATTGATTGATCATAATTGTTGGCATTTCAACAATGCAGAGACATCCTTCATCAAGTGATGTGCAATGAATGTTTTGAATGTCTCCAGGTGGTCAATGGGAAAGTAAAACACTTCACCAATTCCCAACCAGTAAAGCCTTTTCCTTTGAATGACACCGGTGTTGAATGAGGCAATTGGTTCAAAGGGTAAAGGTTGATATGGATTGATAGGTGTTAGGGTATGATTGGGCACACAACTATTCATTGGAGAAGATGAATGTTGTATGAGTTCAATCACTCTTGGGGCTGGGTGATGAAATGACTGTGTCAGAAATGAAGGTTGGTAAATCCAAGAAGTTATAAGCTCATACCTTGATGTGGTAGGTATATATGTTCATTTTTGCAACAATGAGCTTCTTGGTCATCCATGAGCACACTTGATGATGATTTTCATTGCCGTGTTATGTAGTTGGAGGGGGCTCAGGGATGTGAATTGATGACTACATCCGGAAACAATGGCTCAAGGCGCTGTATTGGGATATGTATGTCAAAATGGGCATATCCCAATTTAGGTTGGGGTCTGTTCCAATAACTAACAACTACCAACTATCACTAGGCTAATGGAATCCTTTGACCTGGTGTTGCTCTCCTTGTTTTAGGAGGGCAGTCCATAGCCTTCTTCTACTAGTCATTTATTGGTAGATTATCCCCTCCACGCTCTGTATAACCCTTGTTGGGTTATAAGTTCTACAGCGTACAACTTCAATCATGGGTTACTTTTTACATTCCCTTTTCAATTATAGCCTCCTTTCTGTTGTGTTATTGTTCAACTATTGTACCTTTTCAGTTGTGTTATGGCTTTTGTGTGATGAGGAGAATCACTTGGTTGTTTATTTTGTTGTTCACATGAATTAGTGTGAAAGAAAGTATAAGAATGGTGATTGTCTGCAGAGCTTTGTTGTGCTTGATCTCTTTTGGTCTCTATGATAGCGCATTAGATATTTTACATAGTTGATCTTCTAGTGTAGTCTTAGGTCACTTTAACAGAAGACCCCTCAAAAAGGGATATATTTAATTTGAGAAGTGTTATTTTTGTTTTGAATCAAATTTATTATTCACTGTTGCGTAAAAATCTGGGAATAACACTAGTATAAGTGTTGAGCAGTCTTTTTTTGAGCATGACATCTTGTTAATGAATCTAAGAGAGAGTACCCTTTAGGCACCTCTTCTACTTCTTGTCTGCAATGGTTAATATTACTATTTCAAGTACTGTTTACCTCTTGTGATGGTAAAATTACTACAGTGGTCACTGGCTGAAAAAAAGGCCAATAAGGTGTACAAGTTTGAGACATTTTTGTGTATTTTTTAAACACCCGGTCAAATTTTGCAACATTTCCATCCTTATAACACCAGTGGATTTTAATTTGGGACACCAAAAAATGTTTTCTGATTTAACAAAATCACACATATATCTTACAAAAACATGCTAGTTGTTGTAGGGTATAAACACCTAAAAAATGCCAATTCAAACCCCCTTAATGGATTTTGTTGACCACAAGAATATCGTAGAATTCAAAGCACATGACCTCAATATATTGATTGAGATTACATAAATGGAGATTATCTTGAGGGATTCAGATCTCCAGTTTGAGTGCTTCTCTGTTTTTGCAGAAATTTTTATGTATGTTTTGTGGAGTAAGATTAACAAATGCAATACTTTATACAACAGGGTACAAATAGAGCTCAAAGTGACCCCAAAATTGACTAGCCAAGGTTTATCACAACAAACAAATCTCCTATGGCTGTTCAAGTCTTACTTGTAGTGGCACAAATAATCCCTCTCATGTTCCTTCTTGGACACTGGATTTTGCACATTGTTTTTATTGAGCTTTTGAAAAACCCAACAGAACAAGTGTAGAACAAAGGTAAGGATATTATCATCTATTATAACTCTCTGTAAAAATCATTCCCAAGAATGCTTTGGGTACACCACTGGTATTCATATTACTATCAAGTGGTTTTGACTCAATGAAATGCATGGAGTGCTTTCCATCCATGGAAAAACCCTCCCTTTGAGTATATAATTCTAGATGACCACAGTCAGGGTGAGTTACATGATGAATTAAGTGAATTCTTTGGGTCTATAGAGCAAGACATATTTCCCAATCAGATACTCAAAACAGTCTTTCAATGTCTCCCAGCATGTAAAAATGAATGAAGGAAAACACTATGTAGTTAGAAGGGGGGAAATAATGAGGATACATGGCAGGTCACTATGGTCCAAACCCTTGAATTTGTTTTTATTCATTTTCAGGTGCAAAGTTACTGAAAAATCTTTTCAAGACTTGTGATTCCAAGTCAGGGCTGTGATATATTTGAGTTATCTCAAGCTTTTCAAAAGCCTTTAACATTTTTGGCACCCTTTTTTTAATGCTTTTGATAAAACTTGCCAGCTTATCCCATTGGTCTTTTTCTGCTTCATGCCCAATGATTTGTGCCTCATTCTGTGTACAAAATCTAGGATCTATGGTCATACCTGAAAATATGGCATCAGTTAGGCAACAATCAGATGTTTGCATCTCTGCCAATCTTTGAGGTGTGATACCAAAATGTGCTGTGAGAAGAACTCTATCAAGTGATAACTTGGTTTCTTTCAAATCATCCTGAAGATGGCTTCCATATTCCTGAAAATCACTGAGCTTTGCTGTAATAAATCTTCCTTGTTCAGCTATGCACCAAAATCGATCTTCAAAATCTCTTTTCAATTTTTCATCACTCTCAACAAGGTACTTTCGCACAGGAGAATGAATCCATTCTGTCTTGTACATAGAAACCTCAGTTTCAGGTTTTCCATTGATGTGTCCCTGCATCAAATAATATATCTCAAGAAGTTTGTTACTTGGTCTGTCTCTTACATAGGCATTTTGTTCCAATGGAGCTTTCAAACCCAACAGATGTTCCATCCTGAGCAAAGCTGCAACTGGCACTCCTTGCTTTCGCAAGAACTGCAGTCTTCTTTCTGAAAAGACCTTTCCATAACCCTGACTATTGATTTCTGACATGGCCTCCATGATTGCCAGACGCTGGCACATCTCTTGAAAACTCATGATACTTAAAATATCATCTACTTGCTCTTGTGCAAAGCTTTTCAATTTATTCAAGAGCATTGTACTCTCTCCTGATTCTGCAGTGTAAAACACAGGCCATTCATTCTGTACACGTAGAAGCTTCAGAAATTGATTGACATCACTGTCACACCCATTCTTGAGCACTTTCCAGTTCTTGATGGCCACCTTTTGACTGAACTGAACTTTGAAAGCTATGAACCTCCTATTTGCCTCAGGCTGCCCAAGCAAGCCTTCAACTTTACGCTTATAAAGAGCAATATCATCTATGATTTTTTTTGAGTCCTCAGGATCTTGTTCTGAGATAATTGCATGGGCGGTCTCATCTGAAAGATTGATATACATGAAATCTTCCTTATTCTCTGGTTTGATGATACTCTTCAGTAATTTCTCCAGATTTGAATGTCTGGTCACTTGCAAATGCTCATCATTTTGAATTTCTGGTAGGATGGGGATATCCTCCCAATCATCCTTTTTAGCTTTTCCAGTAGGAGATACCTTGGACTTTGTTTTCTCAGTCTTCTTTCTTGACTTCTTTTCTCTGTTTGACTTCTTGCCGCCCTCCAGTAACTCTGATTTTCCTTCAGAAGGTGCCAAATGATCTTCTGTGCTCTTGCCCTTCAGTTGTAGAAAGTTTTCACCAGCTATATTTGCAGCATCCCTAATTTCCTTGACTTTGTCACCGGTCATATTCTCATATAAAACTTCTTTGTTTGGTGACAAGCTTTTCTGTGTTTCTATTTCCTTGTCTTCTGGCACATATGAATGTGGTTCTATAGATGAATCAAACTTATTTTTCCACTTTTTGCCTTTTTTTATTTTCCATGACTCTTCTGACCCTGCTGGGTTGTTGTGTTCATCTTGTATGCCTGCATCCTTTGACATGGGACTTTCTGTGTTTTCTGCTTGTGCCCCAATCGCAGAGTTCTGTGATATTTGTTTCTTCACAGAAATTAGAGTTGGTTTTTGATCTCTATCGGAGTTTTAGGAAGGTAGAAGGGAAATTTTATTGACTTGCTTTCTTTGGAGACTATTGAGAGATTGCACAAACCTCATGTTCTGACCGGAAACACCTGCCCAAGTTTTCTCGAAATCTTGAGGATCACTCCAATTGGACTTGAGAATATTTGAAAAGGGTTTTCTTTGATTGGGTTTGCCTTTGTTCTCTTCATCTCTAAAAAACATGCATCATCAAACAATCATAAAAGTAGTTCAGTGATAAAAAGTCTTCAAAGGTTGGTCCGCTTACGACACACCTCGTTTTCTTCGCGGAAATTCCTTTCATCTTCTTCTTGGAATGACCAGAATCGTTTACATTGGATTTGAGACTATCTGCAAAGGTTTTTCTTTGATTGAGTTCACTTTTTGTTTCTTGATCTCTAAGGATCATAATGTGTTGATCATCAAACAATAATAAAAACATTTCAGGGATGAAAGCCGGCGAAAAAAAATCTAGTTCCAACACACCTTTTTTTCTCAACGAAAATTCCTATCAACTCGCTTTCAAGATTTTTGTTTTCCTTCTTGTGTATCTGATCTGACAAGATGTTGGGCTGCTCCACCTTTTCATTCAACTCTCCATCGCTAAACAGATACACATCAGAATTTATTCCAGACGTACTTCAGAAATCTTTTGCGTGATGGTCAATGAAAACACACACGCACTTTTGTTGGCGACTTGAAATGTCTAGATATTCTCGGTTAGAGCCGTTGTTTTCCCATGGATCTGATTTCAACTGATCTTCCGGAGCCCTTGCTTCGATCTCATTCAAAAATAGAGGCCATACTGGGGACACAGAGGCTGAATCTTGCGGATGATCTTTAGGGTTTTGGACTTCACTGATGCTTCCTTTCCTGTCGATAAATCTTGGATTTCCATCCCTTCCAGGATCATTTTCTTGTTTTCTTGTATCCCAATGGTTAAGGGATTGATCGGGATATATTTGACCCATGGCTGTCCTCCTGGGGATTCCTGGGAGAGGATGATCACCTCTGATAGCGGGACAAAGACAATATCGAAAGAAAATCCAAAATCTATTTAGTGATACAATCTCATTCATCTTTCAAGAAGATGCCACAAACCCCTGGTTCTGAATTGAAGTCTCCACAGCCTCTTCCATGGATTCGTGGTGTTCCTGTTGATTCACTTTAGCAGTTTCTGGTTGTGCATTCAATTTTCCTTCAGTGGGAGTGATAGGTGATGCTGAATTCACAGGCTTCCAAAATTTCGTGGCACGTGATGAGATTGCATTATTCTGGTTGACTGCGATCGCGGCTTTAGCACTTGGATTGTTCTTATAAGGACCCTTTTCCAACTTCCGATTCTCAAGAGGTCTATGGAACCTTTCACCCCTGACCATACGACTGCGATTTCCATGAAAGTGCAAAATGGAGAGATAAGATCGACCATCAAATATGCATAACATTGGTGTTGCCCCGAGAAATGAACCGCCTTACGTATTTTCTTTGTGCCACGAGGGGTATCCCTTTTGGATCACTGGACTGTAAGGACTTGCTCCTGGATTCAATCTGCTGAGAGGTGAGCTCTTGCTTTCGAAGCTAAACAGGCAAGCGTATGTTGAAAGAGTTTCGATGAGCTCCTGAACTACAGCCATTTTCTCACACATACTCACATAGATGTTGTAACCGAATTAGGCGTATCATCTCCATCATGATAAAGAGCTTCAGAAGATGAACTTTTTTTGTGGGTAATTTCAGCCAGATCTTCCACGTCTTGTGAAGATGAGGACCCTTTCTCGTGAACGATATTGTCAGGAACGGTCCCGGGTATGATTTTTTTGTCTTCAAGTTGTGAGGTTATGCATTTTACGGCATCAGCTTCGTTTAAAAACAGACGCGCTTCGCCTAACCAAGCAGAAGATATGACAGCTTCAGAGCCAACTCCCCGTGGAGTGTCTTCGAGTTGACAAGGCCAATAATAGGTTAGTGATCTGCCTTGAAAGTCTTGCGGCTTGTGCTGATGCATGTTCAAACGTAGCGCAGGTAACCCTTGTAGAACTTCATTGGTGATCCCGGATTCAAAGCTTTTGGCTTGTTCCATTGAAGAAACTCGAGTTTGTGATTTAGAAAGGAGAAGACAAAACAGGATTTTTGATTTCATCGTGTTGATGTTAGGTCCAGCCTTGTGGGAAAATATTAACCCAAAATTAAGTTCTCAATCAGAATTGAGAGCCCTTCACAAGTTTCTCAACCAACAGGGTTTTGGAAATTCATATAAGGTTTAAGGTATACAATTTGCATCTTAACCTCTGCTTTGCATTCTCTCTAACTTACTTCAAGTGGATTGGTACATTCAAAGTTCTTTACAAGAAGATGCCGCTTACGTGATCACTGCGTAAACTTATCCATTTCACGTAGCTCCATGCCGGCGTCGAAGGGTTTCAAGTTTGGTGTCGAAGGGTTTCAAGTTAAAGGCTTTTACATATTCTTACGGTACAACAACTTTCCCGTTCTTGTAAAAATACGTTGGTTTTACGTAGATTAGTTGTATTACTTTTGCTAAAACGCTTGGCCTGATCAAGAAAAAATAAAACAGAATTGACCCAGAATTTACCGCAGCAGTCACAACGCAGCAGAGAGAAAAAAGTTTGAGGGTGCTGTCACCTGTGGTGCAACCTCCATTCCATTCCACTGGCCCGTCACTCACCTCTTGGCTCTAGTTCACCATCACATGGCCACCTCTTTTGTCACACAATCTGGCAAGATGAGCTTGTCAAACTCTTGGTAAGTCACTCTGCGTGCTACATTATAAATAACACGAGGTATTGGGTGGCCCGCCACCCATAGGAATATAGCATCTTAGCAGTGCCCTGTTCCCCAACGAGTATTGTTTTATATTGCCGTGACATTTCATTACTGACATTGCCTATGCTACTATACATGTGGTAGTATTACACTAGAATTATACATACATTAGGCCAGATTAGTACTACATATTCCTCTCTCATGTACTGTGTATCCCCTTCTCGTGATATCTTTTACTCCTCAGACCGGTCGTTCGACTTCTCTCACAAAATCAAGCTATGTAGTTTACCTTCACTTGCCACATAGCCGAATTCACTCCACAGCTGAAGAGTTCTCCCATTAATGTTACCTCACTTCCAATAACAATCCAGTCCTCGTCCAGATTGTCCGTTCTCCGTATCCAATATTCCATTTCAAACTCTGTATAACCAAACACCTGCAGATATACATTAGCGCTATCCATTTCTCTTTGATTAGTACCAGCCACTCACCTCGTTATCGTACTCCCAATGGGTAACTATCGCAATTAACCATTCATCTACGTCCTTGTCCCCTCTTCTTTCACAACTGCGTACTACGCCTAGCGCGGATATGAACACTTTTCCTTGACGCTCCAATATCTCATTATCCTTATTGATGACATTATTCCTTTGCGGCATGATCCATAATTCCGTTGTTTGAGTTTTCTTTTTGATTAATAGAGATCCATTGACACTATAGGCATGCTCCGCTGTCAGCTCGGAAGAAGCATGTTCGTCAACTATTATGAGCCTGTCTGTGTGGTTGATATGGAGGTTGTTCAAGGCGGCGGCGTTGAATCTTTGACGGTACTCGTAGTCATTTCCTGTAAGCTAAATATCACAATTAATCTTATGGAAGCATATCACCGTCAGGGGCTACGTACCTTTTTGCCAAGGGTCAGTGTACCTTCCCACATTACAGGCAATCGCTTGTACCGGAAGATATCCATGTTTGGGGGTTTCGGCGTCAAAATTAAATATGAGTGCTTGAGTCAGCGAATCCCGCGTTCGTACAGTTAGGATCGTAGGCTTATTGATTTTTTGAAGAAACTCAAGTTAGGTAAGAAGCAGCGATTATGGCAACACCGTCAACCTTTATACATATTGTTTACTTCCTCATTACGACTGGTTAGGAATTTCCTCGCCATCCCAGCCTTCATCTTGAACAAAGCTGCATTTCGTCTTAGTCCGGTTTCTCAGACGTTTAGCCACACGTCATTTTTCGCTCAGCCAATAGTGTTATCATGAGAATGTCTAGTAGCCACATGTCCCGTCTGCGCTCAGCCAAGAGTTTTATCATGAGAATGTCGAGCCGGTCCAGCCGCAAAATCTTATCCGCACTGGACACAACTGACCTGAAGTCAGTCACCTAAATTTAGCTTCGACAGGCAGAGATATCGTCTGGGCCAGACGCTACTGGTCTTTGTGGTCATTAAATGGCATGTAACTAAATGCATTACAGACTCAACGTACAAGAAATTACAGATACAAAGTTGAACATTAAACGTTCTGAGGCTTGCATGTACCTCAACACACTGTGTACCTACCTCATAGCTTGGTGTGTGACGACACATGTTGTTTGACCACTTTCTTCGGGACCGGGCAAAGAAACAGTGGTATTCTCTGCTGACGTACATCTTGACAAACCAACATACAATTGTCCATGTGCGAAGACTGGTGTCGGTAAAGCTAGACACACTGTCCCTAAAGTCTGACCTTGGGCTTTGTTGATGGTCATCGCGTAGGCCAAAGTGATCGGGAACTGTAACCTATAAAATGAAATCGGAACTGACTCACTCCCAGGGTGATGAAGTCTCATCCTTGGCAGACTCAATAGGTTACCAGCTCTTGGACCGGTGATGATTTGACATTGTAACACGTTATCACAAACTTCAATTATCAAAAGTCGTGTGCCGTTACTTAGTCCCTGCTGCCAATTCAGATTCCTCAACACGACCACAACTGCTCCAACTTTCAATTGTAATAGATGTGCTGGAAAGCCTGCGAAGTTGAAAGAATTCAAAACTTCGGTGCTCACTTGTTCAGCCCAGTCTAGATCCATTTCATCCACTGATTGGTAGTGTTTCACGCGTGACTTCAACTTGTCTAACATAAACTGATTCATTACGTCGACCGTTTTGTTGAGAGGAGTGATTACAGCGCGACTCGAATAATAGACAGCGAGTTGTGCCCAATTTTGTTGGGTTATCAATCCATGAACTTCCGAGTAGAATTTGAACAAAAGAGCCTTATCAAACAAATGAGCGGGTTTGTAATACTTGATTTTGACATGCTCTAAATCTATCAAAGCAACCGGGTCATGTTGCAGACTCCCAGAACCCAATCGCAAAAGCCAACTCGCAAAGTCTTCACCACTAGAATTCGTTGTGTCCGCCGCCATTCGCAACCTAAGATTTTTGGTGAGGCGGAACCTCTCTACACATTGCCAAATATAACTATGTTTAATGGACGCACGAACAGCATCTAGGAGACTACCATGAATCACGACTGGCAAGATTTGTCGGAAATCTCCTGAAAAAAGGACTACCATGCCACCGAAAGGCTCATCGGAAGATCATAAATCTCGGAGTGAGCGGTCTACACATTTGACTGCCGACTTGTTCATCATAGAAATCTCGTCCCATACCATGAATTTAGCGCCTGATAACATCAACCCGGTCTGATCGCTCCTGGAAAAACTGCAAGTTGATGTCTCGTTAGGTTTTAATGGGATACCGAGTTTGGAATGTGCTGTACCACCGTTCAACAACAGTAGTGATGCAATACCTGAGGAAGCAACCGCTACGTATGGTATCGCGTTTGCGTTGCAATGGTGAAGACATAGGTTCAACAGAAACGTTTTCCCACAGCCTCCCGGTCCGTCTACAAAGAGTAGGCCACCCTCATCGGCCTGTAGCCTTTCTTCGACGTGGTCAAATATAGCTTTCTGCTCCAATGTCAACGCGTCTAAGTTGGCTTTCATATGACTTCGGCTCGCATCCTGGGTCGTGCCATTCTCATCTTCGTATTTTGTAGGACCACCAATGGCGACCAACAAGTCGGGATTCACAGCTTCTAAACCTACGTCGTGTAGCGTTTTGCCCATGTGTGCCACGATGTTCTCCATTAGCGAAAGGGCATAGTTGTTTAGTTGCTCAATCGTGGGCTTGATAGTTGGTGACAGGAGTGCCAAAGTAAATTCACAATCGTTGGAGAGTTCTTCTATGAAATTGACCCATAATTTCATAGGATTCGCGGGTGGGCTATGAACCAAGATCAGGCCAAACAACTCGCGAAGTTGTCTACCAGTTTTGAAACGGGCTGCTTCTGTTAAGCAGGCTTCGATGTGAGTGTCGGACATCAATAGACCGAGTGCATCTGCCGCGGATCTGTAACTCTTGTAAACTTGGCCGTGGATTGTTTGAATGTTACGGAATGATTTTGGTCCTCGTACATGCGTAAGTAGTAATCGCAAGTAGTAGCGTTCTCCATGGCTAGGACCAGCGAAGTGGAGTCGGCTGATGGAGACCGTTTTGTTCACGCGAGGTAACCACTGTTTTTCTTCCTTAGACCACCAGTAATGTTCGGTCATCTCGGTATAAAGTAACGATCTAACACTTCCCTTCGATTTTGGCAGTACAGCATTCATGGCACATAGGGCAAAAAATTCCGTGAGTGTCGTGCGCGCTGCTCGTCCCGAATCAATCGCATTAATGAGCTCTTCAGTGTTGTTGAAGTATACAGTGTGTGCATTCTCGAGATGTAATGCTAATCGGGTGACGGAGGGCCATCTTCCGGAGAGAACGAACTTAAACAAGCGCCAAACAGCTGGGAGAGATATTCGTTAGTAATCGGTCTTCCAGATTTTTTGACCAAAGAAGCGGCTCACCTTCTGCAGCCGCTAATTCGCGCCCATTGATGAAATCATCTGGTTCGTTTTCCGCTTCAAGCTTTACAACACGACGATCATGTCCTTTACTTATGTATTTATACAAGTACTTCACTGACTTCATTCCGACAGTGACTTCACAGTTAATATGACAACGGAATTTCAATAGTAAGAAGCTGTTGTACGGCACGACGTCACGGTTCGTGTACCGGTAGCCATTCTTCAAGAAGAATCGGCCATCGTCGGGACGTCTGTATGCCGGGTAAGCGTTTTCTGACACTACAGTGGTTTCAGTGAATTCTCGAGGATAACCATATTTGCATTTGGTACCAGTCCAGCATGTTTTGCCAGCGTGACAGGGCCCGTGGAGCATGAATTGAGTCACCAACGCATATAGTTGAGGAGAAGATGCTGAATCGGGAAGTACGGCAGAGACAGTCAGGTCAATTTCTGAGGGAGTTTGCGGCGTAGTTTTCCGATCATTGATTAAGACTGCGTGGTCGTGTGGATTGCCACGCTTTTGAAACTCGATCGTGTCAACATTAGATAAATTTTTACCGAGGCGACCCCTTTTGTAAACATCTTTATGCATCTCGGCGAGCTTCAAGTGGAAAACACGAGCAACCAGGTCTGGCCGGTCGGAAGGGTCTTGACCTGGCAGAAGAGCTTCTAATACTTCTGGCCATTGGGGGTTGGCAGTCATTGTAATAAAGAAGCTAGGAGGCCCGTACCACTGGACCAAAGCCATGGCGTCGTGGAAAAGCTCTTGCATAGCACGAGGGCCTCCAATGAATGTGGATGGTAGGATAATCTTCTTGCCAATCGCAAAGTCGTTGTTGTTCAAAGCGTCGGTGGCGCCTGTGTATAAGTCGGCGCGAATTTTCTTCTGGTTTAACTTAAAGAATTTCATCCGGGCGTTCTCGACGCAGACATACATATTGACCAAGTATTCCTGAAATAGGCGACCACCTCTCAAGATTGGAGAGAAGATACCTTCGCGGCTGAATAAGGTATAGGCAAACCATTCGAGATTTGAAACTTTGCCACTTGGTCCTAAGGTCGTAAAGCAGAAAGATAAGTATCGTATTAAAATTACAAAGATTAGGGATCTTACTTCTAGTATTCATGTGTCTGTAATGTTCATCCCAACTGTGGGATCCAAACATAAAGAAGATTGGGTAGCGGAGTGAGAAGTAGTTCATATTCAACTCCGATATCCTTCGTAGTTTACCACTAACCCGCTGCAGAATGATATCGCGATCAAGGGACCCAATGACTCCATCTCCGTCGATAACTGCTGATACCTCATCACAGGTCGGAAAATTATACCGATTCTTATCCCGTCCAGCAATAGGCATCGATTTGATCTTAATAGTTTTGACAGTATTTTCGTTCAGCAGCTGCTCGGCAGACTTGTACATTTTGGCGAAGGGGTTGTGAGTATACATGAAGGCTTGGAATTGTCGCATGAGTGGAATATCGAGCTTGCCGCCGACGAAAGCACTCCTAGCCGCTCCTTTGTTATCGCCCTCGTCTCCAAACATAAACATTTGGGCGAATTTCTTCTTTACACCGGGCTCAGAAAACAAAGAACCAATGCGGTGAGTAAGTCTTCCACTGATTTTGTAAGTCCAAGATCCACCCTTCCCCGTTACTGTCATGTCTTGCTTTGTACCTGTCGAGGCGAATGACAACGCATTGTTGTAACGACGGATATTTTTCCTGAAATCTTTCGAAACTGATTATAAAGTTAGTTCATTGAGCAGAGGGATGCAAAGAGGATGTCGACGTACTCCGATCTTGCTTTGAGAGCAAATTTTGCAGAAATAACGGCGTCATGCGATTTTCAACTCGGTGGGTAGGCAGTTTGACAGCGCCTCGCTGGCAGCAAGTTGAGAAAGACGCCTTCTTGGCACTCTTTGTACCCTTAGGACGTTCAAGCTTCCAATGCAAAGCACCGCAGTCCTTACATGGGTCGGTGCAGGTCCCGATGTTGAAAGGCATCTCATCGGCGAACCTTGTTAAGATAGAAGACTCAGTATTCTCTTCTGCAGTCCTCGCAGCCGGACCGTTGTTGACCATTGTAGAATAGTTAGAGAGGGAAATGTTGGGTATTAGCAATACGCGCTGGGTGCGTTCAGTGGCTAAAGTGCGATAGAAGGGTCAGCAGTGCGCTGGAATATGAATGTTTGGTAGAAATGTAGACTTACGCGAGTGAGAAGATAGAGAAATGCACGACGCAAAAGGAAGCAAACAGCTCCTTTGAAGAATAAGAGGAGGAGATGGGTCGAATAAGCCTGAAAGAGTAGCGGTGCGACGAGAAGAAAGAATTAAGAGCGAATTTAAAGTAATAGAAGAGACGATGCGTCGAGGTGAGCGGGAGGAGATGTAATATTATTGACGATATCAAGTGAGTGAGTTAGATGGCTAAGGGTGGAAAAAAGGGTCAGTAACAGAGTGGAGAACAAGAGCTGAGTCAAAGCATAGGCGCACCTGAGTTGAAGGACAGTGAAAAGGACAATGCGAAAAGAAATAAAAGCCCAATTTATAGTGATAGGAGCCCGGTTGAGTGAGAGGGCCGGAGAAATGAGGTAAAGAGGTATCGTTGATTAAATGAGAAGGTGCAATAGGTCAAGTTTGTAGCGGGGGGAAATGTATAGCAGAGCGACGGAGAACTGGTGGGTAGTGAGCACAGGAATATTTGGTAGCGGGTAGTGGTTTAACAATAAAAGTGGGTTGGGTGATTGGGAGATTGAAATGAAGGGAGCTCGAAGATGGAGAAGTGGATGAGTAGGATGAGAAGTTTTGGGGCATGGCAGGGAGATAATCATAATACCTTACATGGGTGTGTTCGATGTGGCCCCACAATGAAGCAAGGCACCTATGAGTCCAACCTGGGTGCCTTGCTGGTTGATGGACCAGGTGGAGCGTTAGGAAAGGACGGTGCGGTGTGGTGGCAAACGGTTCGGCGGATCTAGTCAGTAAGATTGGAAAGATTACGGGGCAGTTTGGGACAGGTGTAGCGTCGATCCAGGGACAAGCATGTGGATGCGATGACCGAGGCTAAAGCATCATGTACGATCGAAATCAGTTGTTTATTCTTAGCGCACGTCATGGAATGAGATAAATTATCGTAATGGGAGCGAACGACCATAGGTGATATAGTGCAAACAAATAGAAGAGTACATTATTGGTTGACGTGAAGCGTAAGACAATTAGGGATGCAACAGATTGAGAAGGAAGAGACATAAAAAGGAATGACATGGTGCATAGTTGGACGGTCACAGTCGAATGTACGAACGGGGACGATTATTGATGAGACAAATCGAAGACGACGGCAGGATAAGAGGGGAGGACAGAGTGCGCGACAATAGAGAAAACAGGGACCAAAATGCAGAAATAAAACAATCCACAGCCCTATTCATCGGTTTCCTTGACTTTCTTGGCTTTGGACTTTGCGGGTTTCTTAGGAGACTTGCGAGTCACTTTTGGAGGTGGAGGTGCGTCTTCTTCTTCTTCGTCTTCGGATTCAAATTCATCCTCAACATAGCTGACGGGTTCCTGATTGACCGCCTTACGTTTGCCTTTGACGTCTGGAGTAACCTTCGCGTTCTTGACAGGCTTGGTTGGAGTAGAGCTGGCAACATGTCTAAGGGGGATATCAGAGTACGTAGAAGGAAGAGAAGTAGAGATGGACTGACTTTGCGGGGCGGACGCGCCCTGATGGGGTTACTTGGCCACCTGGAACTAAGGCTCCGACCCGGCCCCGGCCCGACCTATTCGAGGCCTGCCCGGCCTCGGGCTCAGCAAAGCTCAGGCGGGCCCGGGGCTGCCCCGAGTTTTTCTTTCAAAAAAAGGCCTTGTAGCCTAATTACCCCAACCAAAATTGCACTTGATTTTACCTTGCTCATCATCAACATGACACGCTCAGCACAACCAGATACAATCAGCAGCAAACACCCTCGTAGCTCATTGAGTCCCCAAACCAACCAAAAAAAACCAAAAACCATTATTATAGACTCTGAAGGGGAACCAGAACCGGACTCAAAATCTATGGGTACTTCCAAGAGTGATTCTCAAGCAAATTCTCAAAATAAGTCTGGCGCAAAGTCTTCCTGGGTATGGCATTACTTTATAGAGCATAAAACCAAGGACAAGCATGTACTAATATGTCAAGCCAAAGTTAACCCGGGGAGCAATGATCTTTGCCTTACTGAAATCACACGGGATAAAACATCATCAACAAAGTCAATGATACGGCACCTTTCAAAGAAACATGGAATCACAGCAACAGATGTAAGAGAAGAGTCAGCTATTAACATGGAAAAATATGCCAAGGAAAGACGAATTTGTCCTGTATGTTATTCACTTTTGCTATTGATTCAATGTCTTTTGTTTGAACTCGCCAATTTATCTTGAATCTTACCTTACCTTTTTTCTTGAAGGTTGTCAAACTGAATGCTGCAAACTACAAAGCTGCAGTCACCCGACTTATTGTTATGCAGGAGCTTCCTTTCTCATTGGTTGAGAGCACAGAGTTTCGAGACCTCCTTGAAGTGGCAAATCCTGAAATCCGTCACCTTCACTACGGATCTGACACTCAATCCGAATACATCATCTCTCAGTTCCGATCTCTCTCACTCCAGATTATTGAGATCCTGAAGGCTACTCCTTACGTCTCCCTGACCTTTGATGGATGGTCTGCACCGTCTCGGAAATCAATACTCGGTATCACAGTACACTGGATCAATAACGATTTTCAGCTTGAGGAGATCATTCTTGCGGTGAAGGAAATCGATGGGGATCATTCGGCGGAAAACTTAGTTGAGCTTCTTCACAAAACTCTTCAAGACTTTAAAATAATCAATAGAGTTTTTACTCTAACAGCCGATAATGCCAACACAAATGCTGCCATGGCCCGACTACTCCAACCTCATATCCCTGACTTCGATGCAAAAACTCACCTCTTAGGCTGTATGGCCCATGTTGTCAACTTAGCTGCTCAAGCTGGAATCAAAAGCTTTAGTAAGGCTCTCGGAGAGACAGATACTGGTCCTGCAGTAAACGGTCTAGATGAATGGCTCGAAAACGAGTCTGCTCCTCAGCCAGGGAATAGTGCATTCAAGAGGCTTTACGCACTGATCACCTATATTTATAAATCCCCTCAACAACTACAATCATTCCAGAAGCTAGCCGAGTCTTGTGGTTTGCACAAAGGTTTTGTACGACCTGTGAAGACTCAATGGAACTCTGACTTAAATTGTCTTGAGCGAGCGATCGAGTTGAAGAAAGCAGTGAACATGCTCACTACCAATGACGAATACATTCAATATGCCATCTCTTCCTCTGAGTGGAATCTCTTAGAAAGCTTTACAAAGTTTCTACGTCCCTTAGAGGAGGCCACAGTTCTACTCTCGGCGGCAAAATCACCAACTCTTGCTGATGCAATTCCAACTTATCAATGTCTTATCAAGTCACTAGATCTGGTGAGTTTCCTTTTAATTCATCAACCTTCCCAATTCAGCCCACTGACATTTTGAACTATGTACATAGGCCTTGTCGACTGTCACCAATCCAGTCTTTTTAGCCGCAATCAATCCAATCAAGAAAAAGGTGATGGACTACTATCGAGCTGCTGCGCAAAAGCCTGTCTATCTTTGTGGCAATATCTTGGACCCTCGTAGCAAGCTGGCCGAGATCTCTGATCAGACCCTCGATCTAGCCCAAATCCCCAACAGGGCTGCACTCAAAGCCTTGTTTTTGAAGGAAGCGATCAAATTCCAATCGGATGATACAGATAGCAGTGATGGTACTTCAACCAAGCCAGAACCCAAGCGTCGAGCATTCGGAGCTCGACGGTTTGTAAATCGTGGATCAAAGCTCACGGTTGAAGAGGAAGTAGATACTTACCTCAACGGTCTCTGCGAACGCGAAGATCGCGAACCATTAGACTATTGGAAGTTGGAGCAGAAGAACCTCCCTACATTGGCTCGAATGGCTCGTGCTCACCTAGCTGTTCCCGCTACAAGTGTCTCTTCCGAACGAGTTTTCTCAGGAGGCAGTCGTCTATGGACTAAGTATCGGATGAGTATGAAGGCCTTCACTTGTGAGGCCCTGTTGTGTGTAAAAAGCTGGTTCAAGTTTGGTTTAGGACGCCGTTAAGCGACCCTTATGAAATGTACAACCTCTTGTTTTGCTTTTTTACCCTTATATTTACAAGATACAATGTATCCATCCATACCTATAACACCTCTTCTGTGCAGTTTTCCGAGTAAAATCATGTCAGCTCCTTGATTTTTAGTGCCTCAGCTTGGGCCCAAAAGCCCCGACAAAAGCCCAAGAGAGGGCTACTCTCGGGCCTCACCAGCTTTTAAGCCTGTCCGGGACGGGCTCGGGCCGGGCCTGCCGACGGGTGCCCCGGGGCCTCCGGGGCGCGGGTCGGAGCCTTACCTGGAACAACCTTTTTGTTCGACGTGTCGGAATGGCCGGTGCAATTGCTAACGCTGGTGACCTTGTTGATTGTTATGACGGCGAATAGTTTTGATCCTATTTTATCTAGCGTGTCTCTTTTGTTCTGTTTTGATGCTTGTTGTGATGTGTGTTCTTATTGGTTACGTTTCTATTATTTCTGATCTGTTGTCATGCGTGCTCTCTATTCGTGTCTTGTGTTTCTTTAACTCTTCGCTGCGTACAACTGTTAGTTTTCCTTTATAAGCCACCTATGAGTCAAAGGTTTGATCCTCACCGATTTCAAACCTTTTCTTCATCTCACTTACATGCAACATTCTTACTTACGACGTATTTGCATATCGTGAATGACTCATAGACCTGTATTAGAGGGAAACAGGTCAGAGAAGTAGTATCACGGATACAAGAGTTGAATACTGACCTCTACAATCCATCGATTATTTTCGTCGTCCCAATCAACGATGAACCCGTTTATCAATGTTTCTCGACCAACTTGGATCAGGCCTTGCGCGCTTTGGAGGTTTCTAGTAGGCCGGATACGGTACTCCATCTCGAATTGGTAATCTTCGCGGATCTGTAGAAACATATGAGCGGTAGAGCAGGAGTTGTAGTAGTGGAATAACGGACCTGAGGTTTGTAATCAATATGTTGCATGAAAAAACACAACATATTTTTCCCGGTGGCGTCGTCCGGGATGGTGCTTTTAGAATTGACAATGCCTAGGCCAGTGACTGCAGTATTATTGTTGAGAACACCGGCGAAAGAATCGCTGGTGCCAACCAAGATTTTGTGATCTGCTTCGTGGTACATAGCGTAGTCGGCAGAGCGGCAATCCGGCAAGAAGCGGGACTTCATGACGTAACAATGGCCGTCGAGAGGAGCGTCAACGGAGGAGCAATACGCGGTGAACGTTCCATCGTACTCAGCCTCGCGATCTGAATCCCACCCGTTACAAGTAACGGCTACAGTGCAGGATTGGTAAGTGTAATTGCGATTGTCGGCGGGGGGTAACTGAGAGGAACGGGTAATTCAGCAGGAGGGAGAAGAAGTGGTGGTGAGAAGAGGAGAACATACCATGGTGGCAACTTCGACGACGCCTGAAACGGTAACAGGGTGAGATGGCCGGACGGGTGGATTGCCGGCAGGTAAAGTAGAGGTAGAAGCCATTGTAAGCAAAGGTAGAGATAAAGGTTTAAGATTTGGGTAAGACGAATAAGTTTAGGGAAGAATAGAGTAAATAAGTTTAGGGGGGAATAGCGGGATTGATTCGAAGGTGGGTATTGGACGTGAGCAATATTCGTTGTGAATATAGAAGGTAATGTACGTCGAAGAGTGTTTGGAGTGAGGAAGAGAAGAGGGAGGAGATGCCTTAAGTAATTGACGCCGGTGAGCAAGGAATGGGTGTATAAAGGGCAAAACCCCAGAGTGTAGGTGCGTGGGTAGTTGAGTAGTTTACTGACCGGTGAGATCAGGTTTGAATGTTGGTTGGGACTGGATGGGTATAGCGTAGTGCATGGAAGTGGGACCTAACAGGTGAATAATAGACTAAGAAACACAGGTTAGTCCAGGACGAATGACAAAATAGCGATAAAAATTTTTGAGGGCGGGTTGGGAGATGAAGAGGTAGATGAAGTAGGATTGAAATGGGTATAGGATGGTAGAGAAGACTAGTGGAGGTTGGTAATAGAGCAGAGGAAGCAATCTGGTCCGGCAAAGATGGCAGGTTGGGCACAATCAGTGATACGGTAAAGATGGATGAGTGACAGTGAAGGGGTAACATGGGTGGTCTTGACCGGCGTCCTGGTTTGAGGAAAGGTGTAGCGGGGATTGTATTAGGAACACGGTATGTATTGGGGACAGAGTAATGTGGAGAGAAGTCGTTGCATTGGGGATGGGGGGGAGCGCACTTGTGGACCGGGCAAAGAGTATAGGGTAGTAGGGATAACCGGGTCAGGATAACGGATAGGATAGCAACGGTCGAGAGGGACATTGATTTAAGTATATAGATCTTATTCATCATCTATTGGTGTACTTTCTAACAACCTTTCATATCCTTCGATTCAGATGACCGTCCTCGCAACACAGTCTGATATCAGTGATTGGTCCACCTAGCTTTGTCTCACCATTACCTCACCAGCTCTTCTTTCCCACACTCTTTTGCAATGGGTTTGAGGTGTTGGATTGATGTGTGAAACCTCTCTCTCTGTACTATTCCTCATATGTTGATAACAAGCAGAATTTTTGTTAACAGATGAAAATAAGAGATGATGAGCTTTTATGAAAAAGGGCAAGTTGATTGAGAGGTATCTTACATATCTCCAACCTGTCCAGTGCGAGCTCTGCTGAATACCAAAGTCTGAGATGAAATAATTTATGAAAGATATTCAAAACATGAGTGATTTTTCAACGTAGTCGAGAGTGTCAGAAATTAGAATCATCGATTGGTTATGAAAAATATCACAACCAATCAATTTCAATTGATTCTTCTATAGGCAATCCTATGATTGCGAGCTGAGAACCATCTCAGATCTCTTATGAGGGCAATAAAAGATATCATTGGGTTTGAAGTCATCCAAACCCATTCAACTCGTCTATGGTCTTATGAACAGGATCAAAAACCATCTCAGTTTGCTTGAAGACATTCAAAGTCAAAAATCAATTGGCTTTGCTTGGTCAAACCCAATTGACCTTCCTATCTTCCTACAAGAAAGACTTTGAAAAATCTCAGCTCTCTTGTGTAATCTAGAGACTGATGTTTTTGAACAAGACCAAAACTGATTGATTTGCTTGTAATCCTATGAAGAGGATTGATACAATTTCAATTTTCACACCACTCTTATCTACAATCACAATCTTTGCTACTACAATTCATCTATTCTAAATGATCAAGCTTATCTTCAAATATCTGAAGAACACAATAATGGTACAATTTGTGTGTTGATTCCGTTTGATTGGATTTGAGCTAGTAACTAAAAGTTGTGATCTCCAGACATCAAACTTTGACATATTGAATCCAAACTCGAAAGGGTTGAACTTGGGACAGTATGATGGTAGTTATTGGAGAAGATACCTAGAAATGTTGTTGGGGATTATCAGCAAGTTGAATGAAATGCACTGAAAAGACAAATGGAGGGATTAATGCAAAAAAGTGTACCTTTTTCATTACAGAGACCAGCCATCATGGATAGGACACATTTCCAGGATGAGAGAAGCAGCGGGGGATTGAGTTTGGTGAGGAAAACAAAGTGATGGCAGGGATTTTGAGAATATGAGAATTTTTTGGCGGCAACGGGGGAATCAAAAGGAACGAATGGGAGGGAGATCACACCACATGTGACAGCACCCTCAAACTTTTTTCTCTCTGCTGCGTTGTGACTGCTGCGGTGAATTCTGGGTCTAATTCTGTTTTATTTTTTCTTGATTGGGGCAAGCTTTCTAGCAAAAGTAATAAAAGAGCCCACGCTTGAAACCCCTGGTTCTGTAATTGATCTTACACTCACGCAGAAATCTACAAAAACAAAACATATCCTTGATACTTTAGGTTTCAATATCATGAAGTGTTTAAGAGTTATTTTGAAATTAGCAGGAGAGACATAAAAGCCTCATCAACTATCTTGTTAAGGAACAGTGAGTAAAAGTGTGAGATTTGTAGTTGAGATGCAAAACATTAGGTGCCTTCAAACTAGAAAAAAATAAAAACCTGAAAAGAAAATCTTTGAACCTTGTAATTTAGATACAACTGATACAGAGCTATAGTGAATTCATAGTTTTTGATTACACACCTTTTTGCTGCTTCAAAACTGTGAAGCCCTATGAGGGAGGCCCCCTCCAAATACAAAGTCTAACTTTGTGATTGCACTACAGTGTTGTATTGCTTGTATTGTAATTACATGGTTCCCAATTTTTCTTTTCAACTTTTCAAATTTTCCCTAGTTTGAAGGCACCTATTGCTCGGGATGAACAGGCCCCACCAGGCAGTTGCAAGGACAACATTCTTGCAAAACCTCAGATTAATCCCAGACCGTACTTCACTAACTTCAAAACCAGTCTGCTCAGCTTACAAGCCTCACAAACCTTGAAAGGCTCAAGTGGATGTCTGCGGTTTGAGGGACTTTGTTGATTTTGACCTCAGAGTCACACTCAGCCGTACAGATTGTGAAGAGAAAAACTCAAATTTCTATCAAACAATGCAATGTAGATCTAAGATAAAACAGCTCTAGCTTTTATCAAAATATTATCAACATCTGATTTGCTTCATTTCATTACCTTCATCAAACAGGAGGAGAAAGAACAGAATGTGTTGATCAAAACAAGTTAGATAGAAACTATGGAAACCAACCTTTTTGGATCTAAGATTCATAAACATCAAGTGTTACGTCCATTCTCAACTAGGTGATATCTAGATTTGGACAAACTAGAATAAATTTTGTATTTCAAATTTGTATTGTCAACTTAAGTTTGCTGGTGTGCCCTAGGCAAACCACCAACTTCCCTTACGCCTGGGAGGTTTTGGTTTGGGGGTGGGCCTCGTAGAAGGGGCGGTACGGAACACCTGCCTCTGTAGATGGGAGAGCTCTGAACGGCAGGCTAGGCACCCATCTACAGAAACTTAAACTGAAGGAATACAAGATACTGATACACAAAGACTGAAAGGGTAGCATTCTAAAATGGAGACGCTACAGGAGGTTACACACATTACCAAACCGCTATTCAACAGTTACGCCTATGTACCCCATTCTAGGGTGGAGGGTGGGTTCAAAAAAGAGAGAATGGAGTGAAGAAGGGAGAGAGGTCCAAAGACGCCGGTGAGAGATCTCTAGCGGACAGAGAATTCTGGTGCGTGGAGAAAAAGGAGAGAGAGGGAAGGAGTGAAATAAATTTTCCACAGCTACTTCCCCCTACCCCTACGCGTCAGAGCAATTGTATCCTCAGTAGAAGGATCCCAATGTTGCCCCAAGGCAATATCTCCACCATGTCATGGAAAGGGGCGGTACCACCTATCATAAAGAAGAATGCAAGAAAAGAGTCCAAGGAGTCAAGTTGTCCTTCAGTGTAGTAAGAAAAAACCCAAATGAAGTTAAAGACATGGATCAAGTGACCAAACTTCCTAATACTTGCTTGTTCATGTTTACTTCAAATTCTTCACACTCTGAAAACTAAAAGGCCATGTCTGAGACTGGATCATCAAACCTCTTTCACCCAAAACCTCCAACTCTGAATCCCAACTACTCAGCAGCCCTTCACCTTTTATTTCAAAAATGCTGTAAACAGTAAAGCTTCCTCTTCCTCTTCCTCTTCCTCTTCCTCTTCCTCTTCCTCTTCCTCTTCCTCTTCCTCTTACTCTTACTGCAGTACACCTAAAAGTCACAA
The DNA here is from genome assembly GCF_000204055.1 of Melampsora larici-populina 98AG31. Lineage (NCBI taxonomy): Eukaryota > Fungi > Basidiomycota > Pucciniomycetes > Pucciniales > Melampsoraceae > Melampsora > Melampsora laricis-populina. The sequence continues at coordinate 292,947 of NW_006768799.1, read as the reverse complement.
CCCACAACCCACAATCAAATCAACCCTATAAAAAGTACCCCATACCATACCATCCAGTATAAGTTCAATAAATCCCAATTTGATTGAATGTATTCCAAAATTTTTTAGAAAATTCTTTGAATTACATGGTCTTCAAGCAATTCATGTAATACTTTTTTGATAGAATGAAAAGCTTAACAAATGTGTTTTTAATTTCTCAGTTGTTTCAAAATTGCCGTAAATAGTAAAGCTTCCTCTTACCGCTTCCTCTTACTCTTACCCCAGTACACCTAAAACTCACAACCCACCAAATCAAACCTACAAAAAGTACCCCATACCATACCATCCAGTATATGTTCAATAAACCTCAATTTAATCAAACATATTCCAAAAAAAGTTTAGAGAATTCTGTGAATTACATGGTCCTTAGACAATTCATGTAATACTTTTTTGATATTCAAATGAAAAGCTTAACAAATATGTTTTTAATTTTTCAGTTCTTTCAAAACTTGCCGTAGCCAGTAAAGCTTCCTCTTACTGCTTACTCTTACTCTTACTCTTACTGCTTACTGTTCCTCTCACTATGATACACCTAAAACTCACAACCCACCAAATCAAACCTACAAAGTATCTCATATCATACCAAACAGTACATGTTCAATAAATCCCAATTCAATCAAACGTATTCCAAAAAAAGTTTGGAAAATTCTTGCATTACATGGTCCTTTTACAATTGATGTAATACTTCTTTGATAGATAAAATGAAAAAGTTTAAGAAATGTGTTTTTAATTTCTCAGTTGTTTCAAAACTTGCCGTAGCCAGTAAAGCTTCCTCTTACTGCTTACTCTTACTCTTACTCTTACTGCTTACTGTTCCTCTCACTATGATACACCTAAAACTCACAACCCACCAAATCAAACCTACAAAGTATCTCATACCATACCAAACGGTACATGTTCAATAAATCCCAATTCAATCAAACGTATTCCAAAAAAAGTATGGAAAATTCTTGCATTACATGGTCCTTTTACAATTGATGTAATACTTCTTTGATAGATAAAATGAAAAAGTTTAAGAAATGTGTTTTTAATTTCTCAGTTGTTCCAAAACTTGCCGTAGCCAGTAAAGCTTCCTCTTCCTCTTACTCTTACTCCAGTACACCTGAAACTCACAACCCACCAAATCAAACCTACAAAGTATCTCATACCATACCAAACAGTACAGCTGTTTGCATAAAAAATGCTGTCGCCTTTTTTTTTCAAAGTTGCACTAAACATTACCAACGTAGATTCTACATAAGAGCTGTGGTAGGCTGTACTCGACTTTCTCAAGGGTGCAAAGTTTGCCAAAGATCCTGAAAGATCACAAGTATTGCTGCCTTTGTATCCGGAATGCACAAGCTTTCTCAACCTTTGGTATGGTTGCAACCAAAGCTCAGCATCACAATGGACAACCCGGCACCAATAGGGCATGAAAGCGTTTTGAGCTTCATTCTGAAGCACTTCTAACCCCTCTGGCTAGACTTTGCATCCCGCCTCAAGACAACAATGTCCAACCGGCGCGCTCACATTACCCCACCATGAGTAATCCAAATAGGAGTGGGTAGAAGGTGTGTCTGTAATCGGAGAGGGGTGAAGACCAGTCAAAAGGTGGGACGAGATCAAAAAAGGGGATCTGCACATATGTCATACAACCTTTAAAATTCAGCACATCATGATCAACTACAGCTGCTCTTGATGTAGAGCTATGTTGGTAATTTTTAGTGCAACTTGAAAAAAAAAGGGCAACGGCATTTTTTATGCAAACAGCTGTATATGTTCAATAAATCCAAATTCAATCAAAGGTATTCCAAAAAAAGTTTATAAAATTCTTTGAATTCCATGGTCCTTCAAACAATTGATGTAATACTTTTTTGATAGAATGAAAAGTTAACAAATGTGTTTTTAATTTATCAGTACTTTGTTCCAAAACTTGCCGTAAGCCGTAAAGCTTCCTCTTACTGCTTCCTCTTCCTCTTCCTCTTCTTCTTACTGAAGTACACCTAAAACTCACAACCCACCAAATCAAACCTACAAAAAGTACCCCATACCATATCAATCCATCCATCCAGTATATGTTCAATAAATCCAAAGTCAAAAGGTATTCCAAAAAAAGGTTAGAAAATTCTTTGAATTACATGGTCCTTGAACAATTCATGTAATACTTTTATATGCTAGATCAAATGAAAAATTTTAACAAATGTGTTTTTAATTTCTCAGGTGTTTCAAAACTTGCTGTGACCAGTAAAGCTTCCTCTTACTGCAGTACACCTAAAACTCACAACCCACCAAATCACACCTACAAAAAGTACATCATACCAATCCATCCAATATACATTCAATAAACCCCAATTTAATCAAACATATTCCAAAAAAGGTTTAGAAAACTCTTTGAATTACATGGTCTTCAAGCAATTCATGTAATACTTTTTTGATAGAATGAAAAGCTTAACAAATGTGCTTTTAATTTCTCAGTTGTTTCAAAACTTGTTGTGACCAGTAAAGCTTCCTTTTCCTCTTCCTCTTATTCTTCCTCTTCCTCTTACTCTTACTCTTACTCTTCCTTTTATTCTGACTCTTCCTCTTACTGCAGTACACCTAAAACTCACAACCCATACATATCCAAATCACACCTACAAAAAGTACCCCATACCATACCATCCAGTATAAGTTCAATAAATCCCAATTTGATTAAATGTATTCCAAAAAAAGGTGTAAAAAATTCTTTGAATCCCATTGTCCTGAAAAATTCATGTAATACTTTTATGCTAGTAGATCAAATGAAAAGCTTAACAAATGTGCTTTTAATTTCTCAGTTGTTTCAAAACTTTCCGTAAGCCGTAAAGCTTCCTCTTACCGCTTCCTCTTACTCTTACTCCAGTACACCTAAAACTCACAACCCACCAAATCACACCTACAAAAAGTACCTCATATCATTCCATCCAGTATAAGTTCAATAAACCCCAATTTAATCAAACATATTCCAAAAAAGGTTTAGAAAATTCTTTGAATTACATGGTCCTTTTACAATTCATGCCACACTTTTTTGATATTCAAATGAAAAAGTTTAAGAAATGTGTTTTTAATTTCTCGGTTGTTTCAAAACTTTGTAAGTAGTAAAGTTTCCACTTACTGCTTGCTCTTATTCTTACTGAAGTACACCTAAAACTCACAACCCACCAAACCAAACCTATAAAAAGTACCCCATACCATATCAATCCATCCATCCAGTATATGTTCAATAAATCCAAAGTTAAAAAGTATTCCAAAAAAAGTTTAGAGAATTCTTTGAATTACCTGGTCCTTGAACAATTAATATGATCCTTTTTCGATAGATAAAATGAAAAGTTTAACAAATGTGCTTTTAATTTCTCAGTTGTTTCAAAATCTTTAAAAATTTCTCAATTTTTCTCTTTGAAACCAAAACGTAAACTGATTTTCGATTGATTGAATTTTCTAAGCATTTTTCCAACTTGAACATGCCTACAGAGTGTTAATCACAACTGTCCCATCATAAAAATCCAATAAGATCACATACGCAAATGATCCAATGTAAGTATAAAATTTATTCTTTCATCAGTACACAAAACAAAAAAACAAACGACAAACAAAAACAAAACAAACAACAAAGTTCAGATTACAAAATTACAAAATTACGTTCCAAATAAATACATCCAAACATTTTCTAATACTCAAAATCAGATCCAACTGGTTATAAGAAATTTAAAAGATTTTGTATAACAAGTTAACAAGAAGAGAAAAACTTATGATTCTAGTATAACCAACAAAACCAATTTCGAATTCCAAACCCGAAATTGACCACAACATAACCCCATTTCCGCAAGTCCATACCTCCCTACCCAAACCAAAACTTCATAATCCCACCAACCATTTAAGACCTCCGATCATAAAACTGCCTGACCCACTCTCTAACCCACCCAACTTCCCTCTGATGAACATTCCTAATCCCTTCCGGTTCACCATCCCCATTCCCATTCTCATCCCAATGATGTATCCCGCCATCAATCACAAATCCATCCCGAATAGTTCGATTCTGAAGTAAAGGTGAATGAACGGTCATATAGATCCATGGATCATGGGATCCGTCTATGAATGCTAATCGATTGGAATCTAGATCGTAGTCTCCGTATTGGTTCACTTGGGTGGTGTTCGGTGTCTTGGGTATATCTATCGTACAGATCATCCACACTTTAGAACTTGGATTGAAAGGTTTGGAAGATTGTCACTTACTGGATCCGAAGGCGAGTTGACATGGTCTAGAATTATACTCTAGGGTGATTAGTTTAGAAACTAAACTATCTTGAAGACCAGGTGAAGAGTTTTGAAAATAACCCCATTCAGTACAGACTTGCCACACTGAAACAAAAACCGTACAATTCCAAACCCATTCAATACAAAATCGAAGATCAATTCACAAAGAAAGAATCCGATCAGAAGTGGGATGACGTACTCCAAGATCTCCAAGTTTGATCCAGACTATCAATCTGATGAGCCGTAAGATTTCCAGTTCCAAAACATTCATCTTGATCCAACTTCTCACATTTGGAACTAATTGAATTTTTAATATAATTAGAATACCCTAACAAACTATCCAGTGGAAAGTTTTCTTCAACTTCAAAAAATCTTTGTAATAAACTTAAAGAAGTGGAAAAAGTTTTGATGGGTTCGGGTGATGGATTTCTTTTTAACGAATCACAATACGTTTCGAATTCGTGGTTACTGATCCTTGGATCCCAATTTCTTTCTTGCCAAGTCCTGTATATTCATCCAAATCAGTTTTCTTTTTCGTTTCTAAAAATACCTTTTGAAACACAAACCCGATAGGAGAAGCTAAGACGTTTACGAAATCTCGATGATCAGTTACGTTTGCTAATCCGAAAAGATCTTTCAATGACATAATAGCCATGGAATCGTTCGAAAGAAGGATCCTATCAATCGATCTTGTAATGATTATCAATGGTTCAATACATGTTTCAGGTGCATGAATTCGAATCGGTTCATAGTATTGCCTAGAAAAATAAATCATCAGATCTTCTTCTTGTTTTTTTGAGAGAAAGGTTCAGGGTTCACCAGAAATCTACTTGCGCATGGATCACTGCACTTGAAGCTATTGATCCCCATATCAGGTCAGGATAAAGTTTCATCATGAATGCCGCTTTTGCACCTGCATAACTACCACCATAACTAACCCAAATGAAAAAAAACAAATCGGATCCTATCAGTCGGTTGTCCAGAGTTTCTTTTTGAGTCAAATCACTAAACTAGATCCAAGGTGTACCAGGTGCAGTGATATCAAGATCTTCATGACCAGGCAAAACGATATGTTGTGAAAAATAAGCACTATCATCTAACGATTCACGCGTGTTTAGGTACCTTAATGACTCGTTCGAAAGGTCTTTAAAAGGAAACGATTGACCCTTATATAACCAAAGAAAACAAAAGATCAAAACCCCAATGAAGTTTTCTAAATTTCTAGTCTTTCAACTTACATAATATCGGTGTTCAAGTATGATACCAATTCCATGGGTTGCTTTGGAAAGGATACTTAGAATCCCGTCTTGCAAGTATGGTAGTCTGTCTTGCCCATTCGTTTCGCCTCCGTCTAGTAAGAAAACAGGACCTCCTTTTTGATAATAAGTAGTATCGAACCAGTACCGTTGAGCGAAAGTGGATTGAGATTCGTCGAGGTTCGGGTCTGAATGAGTGATGAGTTGAGGAAAATGATGGGCTGGAAAAGGTCCAAGTGGAAGGATAGATGGAGTGTATGATTCATGGGTTTGGAGGTTGAGTAAGTTGAGCTTTTGGTGGGGTTGGGTTTGGGCTTGGTTCCATGATGAGATTGAGAAACATGGAGTTGAAGTTAATGGTTTGATTGAATGAATTGGTCCTACTAAGCATCCTAAGATAGCTATCACTATAACACTTTTCATTCTTTGAAATAGTTTGGTTTCTGGTTTCTTCTTAAATTCGTGGTTTCTTTTTTGACCGAATCGGAAAGAAAAGAAAAGAAAAGAAAATAGTCTCCTGTGTTCTTTGATCGATCGATCGATCGAAATGGTGTTGAATGCTGTTAAATGGTTGAAATCGTAAATTGAACTGAAGTATGTATGTATGTAATTCTTTGATTAATATTTCTTCATAAACCTCTTTTCTCATCTTCTTTGACTTCAACTTTCTCTTTCTCTTTCTTTTTGATTAATTTGTTACCGTCCGAAACTAAGATCGTAAATCAAAAAAGGCTTGGTGATAGTGGCTTGAGTCTAAAGTGGCTTGAATGCTCATGCGTTGAACCACTACTATATACATGCGTTCATTCAACTATGCATTCTCCTTTTCGCACCTTTTCTTCGGGTGTTTTGGAAGGCCGAACATCATCTTCTGGTCTCTTCGTTGACTTGGCACACTAGTTATCTATGTAGCATCGATTCTTCTATAAATCATTCTCCTCTTCACTTTTGCACTTCTAGTACACTTTTTCTTTCTCTCGTCAACTTAATTCTCTTTAAAATTACATACTTATACTCTTTTCCCTTCTTTCACAAATGTCATCACCATCTCACTTCAAATCCTTGTACGTTCTTATCCCCATTCCATACACCTATCCAAAAAAACTAACACCCTACTCTTCTTTTTTTTCGGCTTAGTCTTTCTTTTCACATCAAATTCGATTTCTTAAACTTTTTAAAATGTTTAAGTGTTTTAAGTTTTTTTAACTTTTATGTTCTTGCTGGTTATAGTGTACAAGATTGTGGAATTGCTTGGGCTCCTAATATTCAACTTTTAGGTCATCCTCCTATTGGTCATCCTGGGTATTGTAAGTCATTTTTAGGAAATCTTTTGTAAATCTTGGTTTAGTTATTTATCTTTTGACTATTTTTTTCTTTGGTTTTGGGTTTGGATTTTGGTTTTGGATACTTTTTGGAAAGATTGTAAGAATAGTGGTGGGGTTGAATATGGTTGTGAAGTTTGTCATACTTTACAACAAGGATTCTGGCACGCTTGTCGTTGGAGACCTGCTTGTACGTTCAACAATCTAAAAAAAAAACATCAAGTTTAAAAGATCGATAAAAAAAAGAACAAAAGAACATTAAGACTGATTCTTGATCCATTCTTTTTGTGTTTGGATTGGAAAGGGGGTGCAAGGTGTGGTGATCAAGGTTTAAGTTGTGGTTATATGTCAACCGATTGTACAGATGAAATAATTTGTAGTAAAGGGTATTCTTATTACGGAGAATATGGTAAGTATCAAAAACCCAACCAACAATTACACAAAAAAAGCAATGTTTTTCCAAATATCTGATTTTGGGATCGTATTTTTTTAGCTCATTGTTGGGACGATGATCGGAGGTACAAATGTGTGCCTGATGGTAATCAAAGACCTATTACTCATACTGGTAAACTCATTTTATAGTCTTTGAAATCATTTTGGATCTAGTTTATTAACCTGCTTTTTTTTGGTTTTTTGTTTTTTTGGGTAGTTTGTAGTAAGTGTTTACAAGGAACTGCTAAACAATCTGGTGGACCGGTTTGGTAAACGATAGAAACTGTTTATCTATGTATTCTTTTGGAACTGATTACTTTATTTATGGTTTTCAAACTTATTATTTATTTATTTATTTATTTATTTCTTCCTGTTCTTTTCCTTTGTTTGTTGTCTTTTTCTTTTTTCTTTTCTTTCTTTTCTTTGTTTGTTTTTCTTTTTCCTTCTTTCTTAATTTATTTCATAGTTTGTTTATCTATGCCGGTATCGTTGATGGACAATAGACAATTGTTTGAAAAAGAATGTATTGCTGAAATAAAGCTGTACTTGGATTTTGTTATAGGATTCTTTATTTTGGAAAAATGAATTTGATATATTTTCTTAGAAGAGTTTGGTTAAGCTTTCAAAGGAGTTTAGAGATCTGAGTTGGGGTTTATTTGATTGAGGAAAATTGAACAGAAGATGATAGTCAGTGAAGATGAAGTGGTCTGAGCTTACTATGTACTACGGTACAGATGAGGATGAAAGATATTCGGGATTTGATTAGGTTTGGTCTGAATGAAAGGTGATCTTGAAAAGAAAAGAGACAGGGTTACAAGACTTTATTGATCAAATTGCTTCATGTGGTCTTATAAGCCTTGGAATCTATACCAATGGATGGATAAAGCCTGGTTGTTTAACTTTTGATCATTGATCCGCTATATACTTGTATGCGTCAGCCAAGACCCACTGATATATTGATAGTTATTTACTTCAACGTCAATGGGTCTACAGAAACTACTTTGAAGTGATTTTGATACGTGAACAACTTGATAAATAATACAAGAGAAACCATTTCCTGTTGATCACAAAACCAAAGAATGAAGTCCATACAAATCAAAGAGAAGTCTAATGCTTCATATCAAAGAATGTCCAATACGTGAAATCACAAAACACTCACTCCAGAACCACGAATATCTATTATTCCAAACCATTCAAACCAAGCATACTGGTCCCTGAAGTACAATGGGGTCCAAGACCTTCGGAGGATTTTGTGCGTCGGAGAAAACATGTAGTGGCTGAGCCTGCAGATAAAGTGGCTGCATATACTCATCAGATCTTCGGACTGCCTTACCTCACTTGCGTTCCTCAAATATGTTTTTTTTATGACGAAAGATCACGAAACATAAGACATATTGACGTCTTGACATGAGTGATGATTGTGTGGGTGAGAATGATTTTGAATAGGTTTGGATCACATGGAAATTGAAGGTCTCTTGATCGGATCAAATAAGATAAAATTCTAACACTTCCCTACTCATTTCTCTTGACTTATTTTCTAAAAATGACTATCTCTTGGTTCTTTTTCTTATTGTACGTCTTTTTCTGTTGTCTTATACGATCAATCCATTACAATTCTGACTATAAACTAACGTGTTCTGTTCTATAGTACTTTTTTTCATCTTCGTCACAATCACTTTAAAGCTTTTACGTTTTTATGTTTGATAGCTCAGTTTAATTTTCACGTTCGTGCTGGTTATAGTGTGCAAGATTGTGGACTTGCTTGGGCTCCACATGTTCGGTTGATTGGACACCCACCACTTCCTCATCCAGGATACTGTTAGTAATTGAATTCAGATTATAAACCTTTCAACCATTAGTAATAGTAGTAATGTTTTCCCAAGGGATTCAAACAGATCCTTTCCCGTGTTTGAAAAAAAACTTCTTGACTGATTTAGACCTCTTGTTCTGAGTTGATCTTCATAGATTGTAAGAATAGTGGAGGGGTAGAATACGGATGTGAAGTTTGTCATACATACCAATACGGGTTTTGGCATGCTTGTTCTCGTAGACCGGCATGTAAGTCCTTCCAATCCAAATTCAATTTCTTTTTCAGCATCATATATTGATGAATTAATCCATCAAAAAAAAAGATTGTTGATCAATTATGTTGGATGATTTATATTATGATTTTTCTTTTCTGGGGGGATATAGGGGGTTTCAAATGTGGTCTTCAATCAACTAGTTGTGGTTATACTGCTAGTGATTGTAATGAAAAGATTATCTGTAGTAAAGGTTATTCTTATTACGGAATCTTTGGTATCACATTTTCCTATACTCAACTTTTAAAGTAGCAAGTTTTTCATGGTGAGTTTTTTGGATTCTGATGAATGATTTTGGTTTGATATGTATGTAGCACATTGTTGGGATGATGATCAGAGGTGGAAATGTGTGCCTGGTGAAAATGGAAGAGATATTACACATACAAGTAAGTGTGACTTTATATATCTGTCTGATTTTTCAAACACGTAGAGTTTCTTGAATTAGTTTGTTGACATTTTTGGGGTGATTTGGTTGGTGGTTTTGATATTCATTGATATTCTTCATTAAAAACCATATCACTGTTAGTTTGTTCAAAATGTCTTATTGGTAGTGCAGCTTCAGGACCACCTTCTTGATAGGTTTGAAGGAAATTTTCTCATACGATTTTCTTATTTCTTTCTTTCTCTCATGGATGATCATCTGCACATGATGTTCAATTGTTGGATTACATGTATTGTTGTATAAAAAAAATTAAGCTCTTCACAGAAAGCTTACTTGCCAAACCATGCCTGTTCCAAAAATGACATGAATAAGCCCACTTGAAAACTTGTGGAACCCAACCTTTGAGCTTCATAAGGATAACCTACTTCATGATTAGACGTTGATTTCTTCTAAAGTAATCTAAGAGTATCATCCATGTTTTAAAAGGATCAAAAATTTCGTAAATCTATTCTAGTCCCTCTTCGGCTAACATGACGTTGAAGATGATAATCTACCGCTAATAGTAATATGAACAACTTCCGAATTTGTACAAGAATTAAAAGATTACATGAATTTTGATCAGATCTCAATCCTCTCTAAAGTATTCTTTACAAATACCTTCTTGTGTAGATCAACTAACAAGGACCAAAAACACACACAATAAATTATGATTGTGTAGAAGACTTTGATCATCTTAAACAAGAAGAATGAATTTTGATCAAAGTCTTGCTTGAACCAGGTTTATTTCACCAAGTTTTTGGTCCTCGAGACTTTTGACTTTTGGTTTTATAGTCTTTCCTGTAAGCTTACGATCATTACTTTACATTCTTTGAAATGGGCTTTTTGACTTGAGAGTTCTTCCAGAGTGATTTTTCCGCCTGTTGTGATGAGTACTTGTGGCTTAAGCTTGCGTTTCGGTCTTTGGTTTCTCTACTCCTGCTTTCTCTTCTGTTACCTGAAAAGAGCCAGAAGAAGAATTTTGACCAAGTTGTACAGATCTAAAGCGAGATAATTCCATTCCTCAGATCATAGTTTCGTTCGGTAAAAATGCTCAAATGAGACTTTCACTTACGTAGAGTTACTATGATTCTTCAATTCAGCGAGTTTTCGATCTGTAAGATCTTCAACCGCAGTCTTAATAGCTATCCCAACCGTCTTTCGATCTTTATTCTCATGATCCATCATAGCTTTTTTAGAAACCATTGAGATCTCTTCAACAGTAATTTGGCCTCCTGCTGCAATTACTGAATCTATCTTGGCTCGTGTTTCGGTTCTTGATTTGGAAATTCCTAGTTTATCTTCTTCGGTTATATATGAACTTGATTTATGGTTTTGTCTGGTTTGTATTGTTCTTGAAAGTTTTTAATAAAAGATCAGGTTTTTTTCGAGTAAAGTGGGATTGAAGTGTTGGACTTACGAAGATTTGATTGGGGTTGAGGTTACTTTTGGAAGGGTTTGGTCCGCAAGACTTTCGACTTCTGTTTTGGTTGGTTTTCCAGTACCCTTATGATCACTATTACCATTCTCTAAACCAGCCTTCTGAACACCTATTAAAACTTCTTCCGGTGCAACTTTTCCATCTACAGTCATAACAGCTTCTGACTTAGCTTTGGTCTCGATCTTGGATCTCTCTTCTTCTGGTAATTGGTAAAAACTAAAACTTTCTCGTCGTTGTAGACCAATAGATCCATGTCGAAACTTATCCAGGTTTAAGACTTCGATAATTGGTAAAGCTTGAAACAAGTTTAAAAAAAGAAGATAAGTAGGAAGAAAAGAAACGTTAAGAATCATGATCCAATTAAGAATCAGTTGGGTTAAGAATTAGAGTTAAGCCGTATAGGTATAGGTAAAAAGAATAAGTTGAATTATTTTACAAAGGAGTTGAGGAAATGAGAAATCGATTTATGGAAAAGAGTAGTAAGAAATTGATTGATGATAGGCGATTAACAACAGGTTAGAAGAAGTGAAAGATTGAGAAAAAAATCAAGAGCTAAACCATCACATGAATTTGTTTGAAAGATGGTCACAAGGAATTCGAACGCCTAGTCAAGACTCAACGTGATTTCACTCAAGTAAGGGTTTTTGGTGTCGTGATCAGAAAGTTTTCTCATATGTCACTTACCACCTTGGCAAGACTCAAGTCATCAGTATTTCTTCAAATAGTTGCCACGTCTGGTATTAATTTGAGATAGGATTCCACAGTGGCACCATAAAGTCTCTCAAAGGATATGCACTATGCATTGTTTACTTGGTTCGAGAATCGTGAAGAACCCTTGCATCTATCTGTTTTGAAAACGCTGGGTTGAAAGACCTATGAAGTGATCTGATTGGGTTTTAATGCTATTGTCAATTCGAGGCTGTGTGTGTGATCAGTGAGAGGAAGGAAGAAGTGAATCTGAAGTAAAAGTGGATCGATGAAAGAAGTCTCAGCGGAGGATTTACATATCGTTGGAGAGATGTAAGATGTATGCGGTCCAGTTCAAGTTGTGTTTCGGAATCGGTACTGCGGGGTTTTAGAATTATGAATTTTGAAATTTTGTTGAGAATGGGTGGGTGAATGGGTTCGTCTCCTTTATTTATGAATCGATCGATCAAAACCACATTCTCAAAATCAAAAAACCAAAAGTCAACTATCAGTCAAGTCTTAATTTCCTCAACACTTCAAAAAACCGATAACCATGTCACTCAGAAAATGGAACAAACTATCAATCCACACCAAAAGAATCATTAATCTGACTTCATATCCATCCCGTTCTATTTCAACCGGTTTGAAATTACCATCTCGTTTGATTTCAACTCATTTAAACCATCATCATCCTATTCAAGTTCGTCAGATCAGTTTCGTTTCGGCTGCTGCTCGTGCTGCAAGTAAAGCTGGTGGTAGGTTACTGGGCGTTGGGGCGGTTGGGGTAGGTAGTGCTGCTTATGTAGGAAGTCAAGTGGATGGTCAGTCTTTTTGATCTTCAATAACCTTTTAACACCATACTCATCGGGTTGTATTTTTGATCAGGACTTAGGAATAATCTTTTTGGAGTTCTTAATGGACTTTCTGATAATTTGAAAAGTATTACTGATTCAACTAGTAGAACGTTATCAGATTTAAGTGAAAGTGCAAGTGATGTGTTCATGAATGTTAGTGATTCATTAGAATCAAATCTTTCATCAATCTCAAATGGATTTCAAGATTTTTGGTCAAGATCAGAACGAGAAGAAAAAGAAGAAGAAGATCAAAGACCTCAAGGAGATCCAATAGATCCACTCTTACTTTCTGCTGCTGCATTATCATCATCATCATATACAAGTACAAGTGATGATGAAACTCTAAATCTGATGAGCAAAGATTCTGGAACGGCAGGCTTGATGAAATTGACTCGTAAATTGATTGAAATCCGTTCATTGTTAATGAGTATCGATCAAGATGAAACATTAGTACTGCCTAGTATTGTAGTCATTGGAAGTCAAAGTAGTGGAAAAAGTAGTGTTTTGGAAGCAATTGTTGGACACGAATTTTTACCCAAGTTGAGTGTGTGTTTCAATCTTCGATTCTTCACTACCTTGATTTTCTTCAACTAATCTTGTGAATCTATCTATCAACATCAAACCGAATTTAAAAACAGAGGAAATAATATGGTCACACGTCGTCCACTCGAATTAACCTTAATCCATACCCCATCCACAAGTCAAAACCCAAGTCCAGAAGAATATACAGAATGTCCCGAATTCGGACCTGGAAGGTTTACCGATTTTTCAGAAGTTCAACAAAGATTAACTAAATTAAACCAAGCAGTACCCGACGCAATAGCCGTATCAGAACAACCCATCTACTTGAAAGTCTATTCACCTTATGTACCTGATCTTACGCTTGTCGATCTGCCGGGTTATGTACAAGTTTCATCGATGGATCAACCTGAAGAATTAAGAGAAAAGATTCAAGGGTTGTGTGAAAAGTATCTAAGGAAACCGAATTTGATTCTTTCGGTGTGTGCAGCGGATGTAGATTTAGCTAATAGTCCTGCTTTAAGAGCGAGTAGAAGAGTCGATCCTCATGGGTATCGAACGATTGGGGTGGTGACGAAGATGGACCTGGTGGATCCAAAGATCGGAGCTTCGATTCTTTCGAATGAAAAGTATCGATTACAACTTGGTTACGTAGGTGTGATTTGTAAACCATCTCAAACTGGATTCTCAAGTCGTACAGGCTTGAGTGGAAACAATCAAGTGAATCGTTTAGCAGAACAAGAACATCAGTATTTCAGATCACATCCTGATGCGTTTGGAGAAGCGAATTTGTTGTTAGGAACCATCACCTTGAAACAAAGATTGATGAGCTTATTAGAAGAATCTATGTCCAGTTCATTACATGATATTACGAATCGAGTCTCATTAGAATTAGAAGAATCTACATACCAGTATAAGGTTCAATACAATGATCGACATATCTCGGCTGATAAATATGTTTCTGAAACTATGGATTCATTGAAACGTAGGTTGATTGAGTTTTCGAAATGTTTATCTAAATCCGAAGTACGAAACATGTTAAAAACAGAATTAGATCAAAAGGTTTTGGGATTGTTGGCTGAGATTTATTGGAGTGATCGAAGGATAGCTGAGCTTTCGAAACTTGGTGAAAGTCGGATTGGGAATGAAGGATTAGATGTTCATTGGATTCATAAGTTACAATCAGTTCAGTCTAGATTGACGAAAGGAGGGATCGGACGTAGTGCATCTGAATTAGTGGCTGATGAGATTAGGTTTGCGATCACCAAGATCTTGGAACAAGAACCGATTTCGTATCATCCGTCAGCCAAATCGGAAATCTTAAGTATTACTGAAGATATCTTGGATGGATTAAGATCAAGAGCAGCAGATCATGTGGAGATTGGAGTGATGCCGTTTAGATATGAAGTCGAGATTTCGAAACCGGAATGGGAACAGTCTAGAATAAGCTCGATAAGTTTGATGGAAGAAGAAATTAAGATGTGTGATGAGTTTTTAAAGAATGAAAAACTTGAGCTTCGTAGGAATTGGAGGTTGAGAGAAGCACTTGAACATGTTAAGGAAGATGAAGATCGATTGAGAAGGAAAGCTCAACGTTGGATTCTGGATGGGAATGGGAATTTGAATGGAAAGAAGATTGAGGGGAAGGAAGAAGTTGAAGTGGTTGAAGTTGAAGAAACTAGACCACCACCTATTCTTTTAGACCGAGGTAAGTCCGATTTCAATTTACCAAAAACAAAGTGAGGAAAATCGGACTGAATTTGATGGGGGTTTTTTCTTTTTCTGTCTCTTTTGATTAGCAAGAAGATTAAGAGAAATGGAAATCCGATTTGAGATTTTGAAATTAAGAATGAATTCGATCAAATCAAGAAGATGTAAACTTGGACCGACATCTCAACCGTTTTGTCCGGAAATCTTTTTAAACCTTTTGGCTGATCGGTTATCGAATACGTCAACTGATTTTATTAAGATTGATTTACTTTCTAGATTCTTTTCTACTGTTGAGTTTTTGAAACCCATTTCATTTTTCTTTCTTCTGCTTTGGGTTTTAATTAAAGTTTTTTTTTTGGTTTTTTTTGGGGGATGAGTAGGTACCGCATGAGATTAATTCTAGGTTGGTTAAGGGCTTAGAAGGGGATCAGGCAATTGAATTTGCAAGAGAAAATCCAGAAGTTAAAAGACATTTAGAATTACAAGATAGGAAAGAGAAATTAGAAAAAGTAAAGTGGTTTAATCTTCTCTCTCCCTGTCTCTTATTGATTTTTTTTTCTTTTTTTGGGGGGGTTAGGTTATGAGAGAGTTGATGACATTGAGTTACATGAAGGAAGAAAGTTCGAATGCTTCAGCAGCAGGATTGGTGGGAATGGGAATGGGAAATTTGGGAGGGAGTAGTGGGGGTCATAGAAGGTTTGGCTCGAATGGGAATGGGAATGGGCATCGAAGTTTAGGTTATTTTTCTAATTTCTTTTAATTATCTTAAACTGTTTACGCCTTTTTTTCTGGGGAGAGTGGGTTTATTTTTATTTATTTTTTGGTTTTTTTTTGCTCAAGATTATGTATTTATAAAGAAAAATGGAGTTTAATTTTGTTGAATGTAGAGGTTTTTCTTTGTCTTTATTCGTTTTTGTTTTTGAATATAATGCATAAGTTTATGAAGATTTAAAAACCGTTTTTTATTAGGATTTTTTTTGGAATATATGAAAAGATATAATGAATGAATGAATTGTAGTGTTTGTATGGTTTTTTTTGTAGAATTAGTTGTGTGTAGCTTGGGTAATCTTTTGCTGGAAGGTATGATTTAGATTGAGAAAGTCGTGGGTGGTTTTATTGTTAGTGCTACAAAAAAAACCAAATGTGAAGACATTTTATAGGTACTGATTAGTGGGACTTTGAGGTTTAAGAGAAGGAATATACTTTGGATTACAATTTCTTGAATCAAAAAAACTTGAATGGTTTTCTTTTGGATTGAGTCATGTAGAAGCAGATTTTGGTGAAATATTTTTAGAAAAAGAATGGATTTTGGATTTTGAAGGGATATGGGGAAATAAAAGTAAATCCTCATAATTATAATAGGGATTCCTGATTATAATAAATGAAGAATGGATAGTGAAATGAAAACACAAGCTCATTGATTGGTGAAATATTGATTGGTCTTTGTGCTTTTGAAATAGCCATGTACAGTGCTACACATATGATCACCAAATCAATTCATGATACATGTCTTGCAACCATGGCATTTGATTATAACGGTGAGAAAATTTTTGTATTCCTGAAAGAGTCTTCTTCTTACCAAGAGTGTCAGTAGGACTCTGTGGATATGTGGGGATTGTATTGTAGAACCAACATTGGCATACCACTTGTTTTGTGAAAGTAGCATATATATACACCTTTCAGTTGTGTGCAGTATTGCTTACATGCTTGGTGAGAACACTGTAAGCATTAAAGAGGTTCCTGGATAGGAGCATGGGTCCTTGGGACCAGATTCCGTTTCTGTTACTGTTCAACAGCTTGAAATGTGAAGTTTCAACTCACAAACTTTTAGTATAAAAATACTAAAGCAGGCAAAGATGTTTTGGGCGAAACCCAAGGCTGAACGCCAAGGATGATAAATTTCGATAAAAATATAAATCACACCCTACGGGGTGGAAAGAGGACCTAACAGCGCCTAACAAAATAAGAAAACCTAACAGCAGAGCTACCACAACTTGAACACAATTCTTTAAAGAAAAAATATAACAAAGAAGAAAAAACTTTTTTTTTTTTTTAAAAAAACAAAAAAGACAACCTTACATAAGACTCGTAACACAAAACCAAAAGAAAAAACTCTCAAAATAAACACCGGGACAAAAAAGGGCGGGAGGGATCAAAAAATATCACTAGAGAAAAGGATAATAGAAGGAAATCGGATGTGAACACGATGGGAAAGAATAAGATGAAATTTGGAAGTGGTAAACAGCCATGATGTCATGGTTGTAAATCTACAAATACAAACCAGTGTCCGACCCGTTAGTATTATAACATATGTTTAAAACCCGAATTCATCACATTCCCATCTGTTAATAATCCATTACCAACAACTAGAAATGTGAAGTTTCAACTCACAAACTTTTAGTATAAAAATACTAAAGCAGGCAAAGATGTTTTGGGCGAAACCCAAGGCTGAACGCCAAGGATGATAAATTTCGATAAAAATATAAATCACACCCTCTCCGACCCGCCTATCACCGTAAAAATAGAGTGGTGAAGTAGGATAGGGTGAAGAAAGAAAGTAATAAGTGAAAGCAAAAAACAATGTTAGTTTCAAAATCATAAAAGATTATTCAATTGCAAAAAACCCAAAATAGGCATAGAAGCCATTAACCATATCACGAAGGCATAAAAGCCATTGACACGTGAAAAAAGTAAGACAAGGCATAGAAGCCATAGACCTGTCTAAAATCTTTCGAACAAAAACTCACTTTTAAGAAAATGAGACTTTTGACCCAACATGTGCCACGCTTCCAATCACATGATTTTGATTTTCGGGAAGACATAAAGCGACATGTCCCCTAACATAAATCAGAAACGCTTCGGAGGACCAGCGACCAGCGTCTTTGATATAGTCCATGGTGGCTCCTGCTTGAGCCAGCGCCGTAGCGCCACACGAACGTAATGAATGTCCTGAAAAAGATTTGTCGAAATGTGAATGAAATCGATGAAGAAACCAGGATCGAGTCGGAAGAGAGCCGTCCGAAGTAATAAAAAGTTCAGATGAGGTGATAAAATCAGAATCTCTCTCTCGAAGGTAAGATTTTAACCGTCGAACCGGACAAGCTGCAGAATTAAAAAACTGTTGAATAACAACCGGAGCTCCAAGATAATTCTTATCGCCCTTTGAATATGGTAATTGATACTGGAAGAATTTCTTGCATAATGATAATTTAAGTGAGGAACGTAAAATAATTTTTCTGTCGTTGAAGTATCTTTTTGAATCAGGAACTGTCAGTTCACCTAACCTATGAAGACCCGCGAAGCCAACACATAAGATAGCAAGAAAAAGCTTATCATCATAACTAGACGATAACTTAGCAACCACCGACTCGAGATGATCCACGGAAAGGGGATTTTTTCTGATGACCGGTTTTGAATAATTTTGTAAGCACGTTTTTAAAGTATCCTTCACTTCTTGATGACTTGCTTCACACACAACCAGCGGAAATTCTAATTTAAATATATGCTTGATGCCGATTAAATAAGCTCGAACCGATCTCGGGGAAATAATTTGACAATAACACGTAACGAAATCACATAGGTTACGCTTATTTGGAACTAAAGAAATTTTAAAATGAAGACAAAATTTAGTAAATGCTCTGAAACCGGACTTGTATTTATCAAGAGAAACAGGTTGAATGGTAGAACGACGATGTTGATCCGAAAGTTTTCTTAAGTCTTCTAATGACACATTTGGAATGATCTTTTTTGGATTCTTCAATAAAAACTTGGACAATTTGGATCTTCCCATATTTGAGCTGAATTGTTGAAAGCAGATAAATTCGAATCTTTCCCTCCAGACGACAAAGAAGAATCGATAAAAACACATTCCACTGAAGAGGCGCCAATTGCATGACATAAAATCGCCGCGTCCTTAGAAGAAAGAATATTGCCCTGACGAGATAGGTAATCTGCGGCCGAATTAGCCTCTGCTGAAATGTGCATAACTTTTATATCAGCATTAGCCTCAACCAACCGTTTAACGCAGTGACGAAATAAAGGTCTAACTATTTTGTTAGGCGCATGAGAACTAAACAAATCAACTACATTTGTGTTATCTGAGTGAACAAAAATCTTCTTCGAACCCTTATTTATACCAATGTCGATTGCCGTAATAACTCCTAGCAGTTCTGCCCAGAAGATATTCCTCGGTGGAGGAGGTAAAATGAAATATTTGCCAATTTTCGAAGCCGGTTCCCAAACTCCCACTCCCGTCATGCACGCATCAGTGTAGAAAACAGAATCAGCTTCCAATAAACCCCAATGAAATGAATCTAATACACGAATACCACTGCTGTTTCGAAAAAACTCGATCAGCCAGCGTAAATCATTTTGAATTTCTTTATTTAGCGGAATCTGAAGGAATCGATGCTCTTTATTGCCTGATTTTTCGTATAAACTTTGAAGAGCAAATCTTCCCCACGGCATTGAAGTACAAGCCCACGAAGCGTGACCAAGGATAGATTGCCAATCGTTAAGTGAGTGTTTCGGACTTGCGACGAACTTTTCTAAATTTTCAACCAAAAGAGCTTTCTTATCCGGATTTAAACTCATGATCATTTCAGTCGAATCGACCATATGCCCGATTATCTCTAAAGCTGGTCCATGAAGTTGCTTCTTCCAAACCCACGGAAAACCCAAAATATCAAAAAGATTCAAAAGTTTAGCTTGTTGTAAAGGAATTCTGTGGTCTTTAAAGTTAACGAAATGTCTTGATGAACAGACCCCCCACACATCATCCATCATGTTATTTAGATACTTGATGTCGAATACGAACTCAGCAATCCAAAGGACTAAAGAAAAGACCCCGCACCATATATGTGGAGATGCAGAATGACCAAAAGTCATGTTATAGTCAACTCTTTTTTTGTTACCTTTAATCTTAAGAATTTGCCGCATCTGATATTGAATATGTAATGGAATGATTCTAAATGCTGATTCAATGTCGGATTTGAATAATACGACTTCGCCGAATTGCTTCTTCATTTCAATTAAAAACGGGATCCAAGTCTTCAAGGAATCGTAAGCAACCGGAATATCTTCTTTCCTAATAAGGTCGTTTGGAGAAGGGCGTCCCGCACTCATGTTTGTGCACACTCGCATCTTATTTGAGTCTTTCTTCGATACCATCAATAAAGGTATTACCTTCATACCTTCCAGCAACGTCGTGAATTCTCTAGAGTATCTTCCATTAACCAGAGTCTCACAATTCTTAGTGGGGCAAATGTTTTCTTTTTTTATGTATCTTATTACTTTATTTCGTGGTTATGTTTCTCATCTGTAATTTCCACTTCATATACTTTCTCCTACCATGGTCAAAATACCGTGAGTAATGAGGCTTAGATATCTCTAAGTCTCTTTACGTGTTTGGGGGGGGCCGATAGGCCGCGGGTTTTCTGACCGGGTAGGCTCTCTGCGTGGTAGGGCGCAGGGGCGGGTGGGAGGAAAAGAAAAATTTTATAAGGAATTGTGAGACTTTCTTACTCTTCCTTCTTTTGATGCGATGATGTGAGTGAGTTATTCAGAGGGAAAGAATTTTGATAATGGAATTATTACATTCTTCAAAATTAGTTTCCGTTGGGGAAATCCTTTCCCCAACCCGTCTCGGTACTCATTTCCTCTGGTACCGAGTCTGCCCGAGCCTTGCTTGCCTTTTCCTCTTTCATGGAACTACGCAGGTGCCGTTGTTCCTTTGGGCACCTGCTGCATTCCATTAACCAGAGTCTCACAATTCTTAGTGGGGCAAATGTTTTCTTTTTTTATGTATCTTATTACTTTATTTCGTGGTTATGTTTCTCATCTGTAATTTCCACTTCATATACTTTCTCCTACCATGGTCAAAATACCGTGAGTAATGAGGCTTAGATATCTCTAAGTCTCTTTACGTGTTTGGGGGGGGCCGATAGGCCGCGGGTTTTCTGACCGGGTAGGCTCTCTGCTACCTATTCTCGGGACATATCGTCCGGAGCCTGCGGAGAGCCTACTCGGTATGGCCCGAGGCCAGATTAGTCACGACCTCCCCTTTCAAACTCAAACGTATATCAACGTCAAACAACGTTTCGCTCCTTTTTCTTTGTCGATAACGCTCATCTCTGTTTCTGCTATTTCACAGACGTCCTCTAACTCACAGCTACTGAACAACAACATTCGATACCACAACAAGAAACCCAGCTTTCATCCTTGACTTAGTCCCATTTAGTTCGACTCTATCTTCATTCTCTCCCAAACCATCTTGGCATCTTTCACGTCTCCTTTGCTGTACTTCCTCAGATATAATTGGTGCGCCTTCGACTCCCAACGTCCAGCTCTCACAATATCATCCAAAGGTATTTTATCGTTCCATTTAAGTGTGGCTCCTCCAATCCTAAACGAGTGACCTGATAATTGATGGTTTGTTTGATTTTTACTCCAGACTCTTTTGTAAATATTCAATGTCACGGCCTTCGTTAGAGTCAAGCACTTTCCTTTCCCGTCTGTGTAGGATAGCAATCGATCGGTTAAGTCATTACTCGGGCTCTCTGCGAACACCCGTTCCAACGCCCTGACTGGACATAGATGCGAAGGTATACGTCGAAGATGCAAATATTGGAGTTCCCCGGGTCTGGCGGTTTTAGCATTATGTAACACTAACTTTAAGTAGGAATGGTCTGGTGAGTAAATTACATCTCTTCTTAACACCAATGCCTTCCCCTTTTCATCTGAGACTAATTCTCCCAATCGAGCCATACCCCAGAATGCCATTAATGCGATTGCTAACGCTAAATGTTCTTTCTTGCCTCTTTTATCTAGTTCAATTACCAGTTCGGCCAAGTGTCTCAATTGTACTGGCTTCCTAACATTATTACCGACTTCCTTACACCTCGCGTCTGCCACACTCGCCGATTTCAGTAGCAATTTAGATACTCTATCATTTTCATGTGGGAACGGTTCGTTATGGAATAAGTGCCACGATCGTATTCCCGATATGTACTTCACTAATGTTTCTGCTGTCACTTTATGTTTTGCGTTCATCTCATCTATTATGTCTTCATCATCAAAATCGATATTGAATTCTCTACCACCCCATACGATGAATGACCACATCAAGTCTTGAGATAAAGGTAACAATTCACATCGGCTTAATTTTTCCGCCTCACCGAACTTCTCTAACTTTGCCATCGCTGTACTATAGTTCTGCAGCGTTGCTTGCGACCAACTCCCATTCAACAACCTAGTTTTTATTTTATCCGATCTCCAATCTATAATTCTATTTGTACAATGAAGGTTCAATGAAGCAGGGAGAAGGATTCAAATGAGCAAGACTTCAATGTTATCTAATTCAACTATCTTTGAACAATCAATCACTTACCCTTCCCTATTCTTCAAGAAAACCATAATCTTCTTCTCACTCGTCATCATTTTCAACTAATCTCGCTTCAATATATTGAGCAAGTTCCTTGGTAGGTCGATCCGTACTTGCTGGTGAAGATCTTTGTTCTTTTCTAACCCTCTTGACAATTTGTCAGCGTTGTTGTCTCCTGACGTGACTCTTCGTGCTACGATCGAACAGTTCAAACGAGTAAGTACCTTCTGGATTTCCTTCCACTCTTCGTTAACTAATTTGTGTTTTGACTTAAATTTTGTTATCACTGCCTCTGTTGTAGTGTTGTCGGTATAGACGATAAACTTTTGGTTGTTGGTTGGACGCAGTTGTTCTATCATGAGTAAGCCTAAACGTACTGCGACAGTCTCTAGCCATGCGATATCACGCTTCTGACATCCCTGTGATATACCTTCTGTCTTCCAACTGTCAGCTAAAGTGAAACTTGACCACCGGCTTCCAATTAGCACGCCGATCCCGTAACCTGTACTCGCGTCTCCGACCCACTCTATCTCGGTAGGTTCAATATCTTTGGTAAATATCAACCTGTCAAAGTTCTCAAGACCCCGCAACCACTCTTTCAATTCTTCTTTCGCTCCTTCAGGCACTTCTCTCAGCGCACTATGATTATACCACGACTTATCCCACCAGTACAGATTCCAAAGATAACACCTCATGAAAGGTAACAAGTATATTAAGTGACTGAGCTGCCCGACAATTTTCTCAACCTCTTTCTTTGAGCACTTCCGTGCGGGCTGAAGTAAGTCTTTTATCTTTTCAATCCGTTCCAACAATTTTTCTTCAGGTAGCCTAACTGACTTGTCTTCCCCGTTCCATATAAACCCTAGGTATTTTTGCTCGGTGTTCCAATCACAAAACTTTTCTTCGTTGGACTGGACTCCTAAATCCTTACTAACTTGTATCACATCTCTCATTTCAAGTAAGTCACCTTCAATTTTTTGCGAACATATTGTCATCAACCCAACGGAACACCACATCAATGTTGAACTTTGCTTTTATTATATCTCTCCATGCGTCTGCCATCCACCCAAATGTCCCACAGCCGGCGACACCTCCAAAAGGTATCCGAGTGTCTACCCAAATCCGGCCTTGAAAGTCTTTGATTGTTAGGTACCTCCACTGCGATGGTTGAGTTGACCCCTGCCTATACGCTTTCAACCAATCGACAATTGCTAACAAGATCTTCTTTTTCAGATTCGCCTTAAAGTAATTCGCTACCTGGTTGAAATCATCCCAAGTGGTGTCGAAATCATGTTTATTTACAAAAGAATTTACTGAAGGTATATCGTATTCTTGTGAATTGTATCTAGCCGTCCGCGTCCACTTCACTGCTACATCTGTCCGTGAGTTTACATCTTCATCCTCTGACTCCGTTTCATCATCACTTCCTGAGATCTCCTTCCTTTTCTTCTTGATTACAACTTTCGCCTTGGGGTAAGATAGATCGTTTATCATCCGAAGTGATCCATCGTTATTCGTCACGCTCCCCATTGGATTAGAACGAAAGAAGCCGAACCTCTTAAATACTTCTTCATGAGTAAAAGGCCCAAAGATTTGTCCGAATCTTCTCTCTTTATATAGATTTTTCATTATCTTGTCTTGAACCGCTGTTGCTGATTTATGGTTATCGGGGGTAAACCATTTCTCTTCTTTCCAGGTATGTGTAGGGATACCTTGGTTAAATCCACCGGTCAGTCCTTCCCACACTTTCTCCCATTTCTCTAGTAGCTCATATTCAGTCAATAAAGCCTTCCACTCATTTAAGTTCATTTCATTCTTTGCTTCCGTTGGCCAGTTACTCAGAGATTCAGGTGTGTCAACTCTGTCGTCTTCGTCGGCATCTGGAAGTTTTGGTTCATGTACTTGATTCTCAACATGCGGCGCGGTACGAATTTTTAACTCAAATGATCTGTTAGATTTTCTCAGATTCAATTAAACAGAAAAGGAAAACAAGAGAACAACACATTTGATTAGCTATTTATAAGGGCCAACATTTTTTTTTTTTTTTTTTTTAAATTGAAATAGGGCAAATTCAAACAAAATAGGGAGACAACTTGAACAAACAGAAGATCAGAGGAATAACTAAAACAAGTAAGATAAACATCTATACATGCATCATTTTTTTTTTTTTTTTGAACTGTTGTTTCCAACTGTCTAATACAACTCACGTTGAACCTGATGCTGCACCTCCGACAGATTTCTCTCCACCTTTATTTGCCATTGATTTGTCATAACTCCCAGGGCCTATTGCAGGACGAGTGCCTCCACCTCGGCCAGCTGTCCATCCTCTACCTCCCCTTTGCGCACTGCCTCTACCACCTCCTCGACCTCCTCTAGTATTCTGATAAAAGTCATTTTGGTAGATTGTCGGACTTGGATTTGTATAGTGGTTCGGATTATAATACGGCGCAGGATGAGTAGCATTTCGGTCATAAAGTGGGCTAGTACGGTCAAAGGCCGGGTTGTAATGTCTACCCTTAAATCCATTACCTCCTACTTTACCCGACGCTGACATTCTTGCTAAAGGTTGCGACACCGGTTGGTTAGTGATTGACGATAAACTCCTTCCTGTCAACATATCCGCTTGAGTGTCGATTAAAGCAGTATTGGAGTCCCACGAGGCATTCTCCGGGTAAGTCTCCCCGTTAATAGGGCTTATGTGTTGCATGACATTTCCAAAGGCATATGGGTTATCGATGTACTTATAATCGTTGAAATGTTTTGCATCTTCTTTCGCTCGATCAGCCAATTCTTCATTCAGCATTCCGACATCGGCCATTGAGCCATCTGGTAACCGATTCTCCCAGACATTGCGACGATGTGCGATATCATAACGCATAGCAGGAGTCCACTTCCCATAGCATTTTGCTTGGATAGCTAGAACATTCTCTTTATGAACTTTCAATCTTGGTGCTATTGGTGAGTCTTTTTGAGAATCTAATACATCGTACTTCTCCTCTTGATATTTGACCATTAAATCGTAACGAGTTGACCACTGCATTGGCGTTAATCTATATTCGTTTACATAGGGTAATCCCACATAAGAAATGATATTTGTCGAACAGCTGGTCTTTAATGATCTACTTTTCATGAAGATAGAGTCTTGTATAATCCAAGTCGGGTCAAAAATTGAAACTGGCATGTGGATGTTTTTATTAAGCATTATATCATGGAAGTACTGTGATAAACCTGGCATGTTATTAGATGGTAAGGAGCCTAATGTCATTTTAGTGTTTGTTTCAATCTTGGATTTTGATTTTTCTTTGACGGTTTCAGGTTGAACTGGTTCTGTAGCGGTCTTCACTCTATAGGTATAATTGATCATGCCTATATCACGTGGTTCAGTGTCTTCATTTTGACACCAGTGTTGGTATTCTTCCCAAAAGACTCTATACTGGCCGATGTCTCTCTCGAACGCTTCTCGAATGTTCGCAAGCCATTTAGCGTGGCCGTGTTCGATATGGACAGGCTCTAGCATATTCTCTATATCAGGACCTGCACCAAATCATTATCAAGTTTTTGAGAGAAGGATCACTTTGGTAAGTACGTTTTTTTTTTTTTTTTTTTGGAGTTTTATTATTGAGTTTTATTATTTGGATTATCAAACGTCTTTGTTTAAGGTTGTTTCATACGGTGACTTCTCTTTTTTTTTTTTTTTTTTTTTTCCGGCCACACTAGAGATTTCTGTAGGCCACACTGGGATATATTATTCAGGCTACACGTGATTATCATTCAGGCCACACTAAATCATCTTTCAGGCCACACTTTTTCATTGTATCTTCTGGCCACACTGGGGGGGAATTCTCACGTACAGGAGACATTGTCTCAGTTATCACCCGGGATACGGTGGGTTCGTAACTTAATTCTGCTTGTGAGTCATGTTTTTAATTATCTGAAGTTGGAGATTATTGTGGAGAGGACTTATATAGATACCATGACCACAACTGTTTACGACTGGTATAGTTCTGAATGAAAAATTTCTAAAGAATGCTTTATGGATCACTAACCTAAACCTGTTATGTTTTCACCTCGATTATTCTCCTCATTTCCACCACTACCTCCTTGACCTTCGGTGTTTTGGTTTTGATCTTCCGTCAGGTTTCCTTCTGTTTGATTGCTTGGATTGCCAGTTTGACCACTTGATGATTGATCGATTGGGTTGATAGTTGAGTTACCTCCTTCACCTCTTCCTTTCCCTTCACCGCTACCTCCTTCGTTCATCACATTCATGGCTTTGTTTTTCTTTCCGCTCCTAGTCCTATCCTTCACAGTCTCGGTCAGTTGGCCAGGTGTCGATTCTCTTGGAGGAATACTATCCGGTACTGACGCCGAGTTCGTGTTTGACATTTCGATAAAGTTAATAGATAGTCTTGGGGTAATTGATTACTCTGGAAGAATCGAAGGAAGAACTAAGATGAACTGGATTGGAATAAAACGATGAATTGTACAGTTTAATGTGTATCAGGGAATTGGTGCTACTGAGTCTCAGTGATTTTTCTTTTCTTTTTACTTTTAATCACTTGTCTTATGAAATATGAATTATATTGTATGTGGTAATATAGGTTTGACTATATCTTGTTGGTTATTTAGATGATAGTAATCTTGAAAAGAAAAATTTTATAAGGAATTGTGAGACTTTCTTACTCTTCCTTCTTTTGATGCGATGATGTGAGTGAGTTATTCAGAGGGAAAGAATTTTGATAATGGAATTATTACATTCTTCAAAATTAGTTTCCGTTGGGGAAATCCTTTCCCCAACCCGTCTCGGTACTCATTTCCTCTGGTACCGAGTCTGCCCGAGCCTTGCTCGCCTTTTCCTCTTTCATGCAACTACGCAGGTGCCGTCGTTCCTTTGGGCACCTGCTGCATTCAATACCAGAACCGCTCCGCAACATATAGCGGTATTGGAGCGGTATTGGAGCGGTTTTTACACCGCTATATTGACCACTATACGTAGCGGTGGCTCCGCTCCGCCATCCCAAGGCGAGAAAACCAATAGCGGTCTGACCGCTCCGATATGGGAAGGGTCTGAGGGCACTTCAATATGCCTTTTAGCCCTTATAGCAGCGATATATAGCGGTATCGGAGCGGTAAAATACCTTCCGCTCCGATACCTTGTGATATTTTTTTAAAAAAAATATCGGTCGAGTATCGGTGATCTCATAGCGGTTACTCCGCTCCGATACCAAAATGGGTTGAAATCCATAGCGTATCGGAGCGGTTCTGGTGTTGGTATCTTCCTTTGTCAATTTCATCTTGACATTGGGATTCCAACACAACTTGATCAGCCGCGGAAGAAATTTGATTCGGCCCATCAATTATAGCTGCATTAGGTAAGGAAGAATTCGGCCAAAACCCAAGTCGAAGGCCTTTCATCACTGAATTCACGAAAAGACGATTAGGATGTTTGGATAGAAGAATTTCGAACTTATCCACCTTGATAGGAGTAACTATCTTAAAGAGATCTGGATATTGTTGGATGGCGAAGTCCGCGTGAACATCTTCTGAAAGAGGAGGGGCATCGGGAAACGGTCTTGCGTAGAAACTAGAGTCAATTGCCGGAGAATACCCTAAAGGATTTACGCCGTCCCATAAGTAGCCGCGAAGAAATTTTTGAGGTAAGAATTCGTCGCTCGATACCGAAACTTTTGGAGGTGAATCCGTTTCCATTGGCCATCTAAAAGACAACTCAACCGTTGTGGAAATCAAAACATGTCTACTTTTCATATTTTCTAAAAACCTCATTTTCTTTTTGAAACTCAAAGTTTTCTTTTATTGAAGATCATCTTTAACATCATAGTTCAATTCTACATTTTATCTTCAAGATCATTTTTTATAAACTTGGTTTTTTTCATTTTTTTCATTTTGGATCAATTTTAATATACACAAATCAATTTACAATCAGGTTATTACAATTCAGTTTCAACAATTCCTTCAGTTTATTTTATTTTATTTCAAGATACACAATCAGAAAACATCTTAAGATATTATAATCAAAAGAGAAAAGACAACATTAAATAAAATAGAAGAAATACATAGCAACAATTAATTAAATTAAATCAAAATTAAATTGAAGCAACTTAGCTAGTACAAGAGAAACTGGAAAGAAACACAGATGCGAAATCACTTACAAATCATAATTGAAAGATCCATCAAAAGAAGCTTAAAATTGAATCAAAGGAAAAGGAAGATTGGTCGATTAGAGTGAGAGAAAGTGCTGAGAAGTTACTAAAATCAACTTAATTAAACAAGTCTATTACATCAACTCGACTAGCTAGATCATTAGAAGAACAATGATGCAATCTATTTGGAGTCAATTCGAATTAATAAACAAATTCAATTACATACTAAATTAATTAGTAATAGATCAAATTACATATCAAATCAAATGAATTCAAATTATTAAATTGCATAGAAAAGTTAAAAGGAATCAAATGAAAGTGACAAATCGAAATGAAAGAGAACAAACAGATGAGTAGAGAAAGAATAGGAAGTGACATGAGAAAGGAACTTACATACAAATTGAAATATGTAATAGGGGTTGCGGGAGAGGAAAGTAGTGTGTGAAAGCGTCAATCTTATGTAAATTGGGGGGATAGGAGACTAAATTTACTAGACAGTGTGATGGTGCGAATAGGGAGATGAAAGGTATATAAGGAGGGGGTCTGGAGGCGAAATTTGGGGAGTTTTAATTGTCCAATTGTCCAATTTGTTCAAGTGTGTGTGTGGGTGCTTATTGAGTAGTTTTTTGTTAGTGTTTTATTTAAAGTGTTAAAGTGTTTATTTCAAAGTGTCCTTTAAAAGTATTAGACTTTTAAAAGTGTTATTTCTTAGTTTTAAAGTCTGAACAAAGAAAGAGTCTGTGTTAACTATCTAGGAAAGATAGTAATCAAATAGTAGTATCTGTGTGTGTCTCAAGTTTAGTGGTAGTTCTTATTTTTTCAGTGGAATTCTTTTGGCAAATAAACTTCAATCATCTCAACTCTATCTATAGAAGTTTAATCAACTTCTATCATCATCATCATTATCAGCTTTTTTCATTATTATTTTTTAATCCTTACAAAGATCTCAGTTGTGTATTTCAAAAGCAATTTGACTGTGAAGCATAATTAACCTAGTTGTGTAGTGTTGTGTTAGACTTTCTATAACCCTAGCTTAAACACTTTTAGTGTTTAAGGACCTTGGTGACCACCCAGTACAGTCATTAGACTTGTCTGAGCTGTTTCGGACCAGGTTCGGTACTGATTTTATCAGTAGAAAGGATAAAATAACATTATTACAGGTATTGATTGTGTGTAGCAGGAAAGATTTGTCTAGAATTGTGCTCCTCTGCGTGAACTTTTGAGATTCTTATAAGGTTGAGGGCAGCTTAACTGCACCTGTTGTACTTCCATTCTCTCCGGCGGTACTTCATCCCCTCTCCGGCTCAGCCTACGCTACACTGCGTAGGAGTTCTACACCGTCAGACAATGAAAAGTTTTTTGCACATACTACTAATCAAAAAAATTGATAAGAGAATACCAACCCGTCAATAGAATTGTCATCACAAGGTTCTTGAAGACCAATGTCATCAGACATGGTCGCATCCTTTGTGATCTTTTTGACAACCTTTAACGTTCTAAAAGAAACACTCAAATGTCAGACAATTAGAAACAAATAATTGCCCAACTTGGACTAAAAAAGAGAAGATAACCGTCACCAACACAGCGGTGGATGCGAGGACAAGCTGGTTTCCCAAGCTTGCAGTGCCCCAGGTTATGCGCAAAGCAAAATTGCTCGTGGTCTTCCAAACCATCCCCATCTTCCACTTCGAAAAGACCTTTATGCTTATAAGAGGATTTATAATGCAAAGGAGATTCTCGAGTTCTTTGAGAGTATTGTTGATGTTGTTGATTTGACCTTTGACGTTGAGGTTGAGAAAATTGACGACTGCTAGTTGATGCCACCGGAGGTTTCTCATCAAAAGCTTTTGACATATATCTTGTTCTGATCGTTGCAAGACTTTGATGATTCCAGTCTGCAAAAGATATTTCTCAACGAATAGCAAATTGGCCTCTAAGAGCGGCATCAAAATTTGCCACACAAGTCCAGTCTGCTTTCTGGCCATAAGACATAAACTCTTCTTTGATCCACGTAGCATATTTAAGAAAATATTTAAAACCTTGAGGAAACGCTTCTTGATAAGCTTGCTGCAGAATATCAAAATAATAGAACCAATCTTGAATGTTGTCCAATCTGCTAGCAACTTTTTTGTTCTGGATTTCGATATCTTTATCTTTTCCAGCAACCATAAGATTTGTCGAAATTCCTTTCTTTTCAGCCATGTACTCTCCCTTAATCCTTTGAAGATCAATAAACTTCCCTTGTAACAATTCTTTTGACAAATTAGCTGGGAAATTGGCTGGCTTGACCAAATCGTTGAATGATTTGACAGCTTTCGAAATATTGGGCGCGTATCCTCTAACTGCCTTAGAGAAAACCAACACTGATTCGGACATATTTTCTGAAGCAGAAGGTCCAGTCTCAACTCGTTCGATGAACTCCCAGGACTTCTGCATCTTATGTTTCTTTGCTTCTGAATCATCTTCATCTGAATCATGATCTGATTTTTGACCTTTATCTTTCCCTTTATCGACTCTTGGAACAAACGGAGACAAAGATCCGGAACGTTGGCGATTATTCTGACGGTCCAGCATATCCCTGGCCCTCTGTGCATTATTGATTTGAGCTTGAGTGAGGATAGGGATATCTTTATCACCTTGGTTGCTCTTAGATGGTGAACGTCGAGGCGATTTTGGAGGATCGGGTGGATAAACCAGATTGTTGTTGATATCAAAGACATACACGGGATCATCATCTGAAACCACAGGTCCCGTAGGCATAGGACTTTCATTTTTATGAAACTGGCGGTTTGCCGCTTTGTCTTGATCGATAAGCTTGGACGCAAATTTAGACCATTGCATATGCCAATTTCTAGACTCGTAAGGGACGATCTCTGCAAATTTTGATCAAACCCAAACCATGGTCTTGCTGTCAGACCAACACCACCGCGCTTCGCTCCGCTTCGCTAAAAATACCAATTTTACGAGCGGAGCGGTCTGGCGCTATGATAAGAGGCCAGATCGCTACGCTATAATTTCGCGGTCGCTATGATGTTCTAGAGCGGTGCGACATTTTATGTTGCTCCGCTTCGCTCTGTTTTTTTTTGGTCAGATAGCGCAAAAAAGCGCGCACGGTGGGTCAAGATTGGTTTTGACACAATTTGGTCACTTTGTATGATCATTGATGGCAGAGTGGGGATTGTTAGAATGCGCACAAATCTCTAAGGAAAATAAACATGAGGGCCAAAAAGAAAACAAGAATAGCTGTCCAAAGGAATGATCAATAGCTATAGAAATTAAGTTTTGAAAGGATCAATTGTTCAAAAAGAATCAAACAAAATTCTACAAGAAAATGATATTGAGATTAAAAGAAACAAACTTAATATTAGGGGAAATAAATGAAAAGGAATTGAAAGAATAGAAAAGAACCAACCTATACATAAATAAAGGATTTCATTAAAGGTTGGTTTTGATAAATTGATCAAATAATGTGAAATGACATAAATAAACAATTGATTGAAGAAAATCAAACAAAAAGATACATATTAAATAAAGGATCGATCGATCGATTGCGTTCCCTAAAAATGAAGGAAAATAATGGTTTTTAAGAATTGATGAGATTAAATGAAGAAGTTAACAGATCAAAACATTAGTATCAGATAAAGAAGGGATATATAAGTTGGAAGAAAAATAACTTACTAACTGAGGCAAAGACCAAGCTAAACAAATGAAGTTGATCAATGAAAACAAAGGATCGATTGAGATTTGAAGTTTTGAGATTGAAATTTGGGAATGATGCGAATACAGATGATCACAAGAGAATTAAGAAGGGAGGAGTGAATGATTCATGGGAAAAGTAAACGAGAAAAGTTCAAAAAGTGAAATCGAACAAAAAGAAATCCAATAAACGAGATCGATCGAGATTTCCTAAAAAGAAAACTAATTAAAACAAAAGAGAAAATGAATACATCTCAAACCTGCATTTGTGGTGGTGGAATTGCCAGATTGTAGTTGAATCGATAATGTATACCGGGTGGTGGGCCAATGTAGAAATGCTTGTTGATGTGGTGAGGTGAGGTGGCAGGGTTGTGGAAGGGTTGAATTTTGGTTGTTGTCCAACCACTAATATGTCTGAGTGCTGATATA
Source organism: Melampsora larici-populina 98AG31 (assembly GCF_000204055.1). Taxonomy (NCBI): domain Eukaryota; kingdom Fungi; phylum Basidiomycota; class Pucciniomycetes; order Pucciniales; family Melampsoraceae; genus Melampsora; species Melampsora laricis-populina. The sequence goes on along the minus strand of NW_006768799.1, from coordinate 260,270 downwards.
AGGCGCTCTGGGGCGCTGTGCGGCGCTAGGACGCTATAGTGCAAAACCGCACTCTGAAGCGCTATGACCCCAGATAGCACAGCGATATTTCACTATACAGTGCGGCAAGGTAGCCCGCTATCTGGGTTAGGTTGTGGATATAGCTATAGTGGGGCGCCCCACACGCTATATGGCTAAAGGCATAGTGCAGGCGGTGCGGCCGCACCGCTACCGCACCGCTGCCGCTATTTCGGGCGGAGCGCCGGTGGTGTTGGTCAGACCCACCCGCCAATTCATATTCGGTAATGAGGGAGGCCAGTTTTTCGGCAACCATTGCCACAGCTTCGAAATCAAATTTGACATCACTCATTTACGATTATAAGTGGAACTGAGAAGTAGAACGGTTTTTAACGGCTTTTAGAACGGTTTTTTGATAAGATTCTAAGATTCTTAGAAGACTATCACTCTGTCCTCAAACGATAACCTTATAACTTTGAAAAAAATATCACTAGAGAAAAGGATAATAGAAGGAAATCGGATGTGAACACGATGGGAAAGAATAAGATGAAATTCGGAAGTGGTAAACAGCCATGATGTCATGGTTGTAAATCTACAAATACAAACCAGTGTCCGACCCGTTAGTATTATAACATATGTTTAAAACCCGAATTCATCACATTCCCATCTGTTAATAATCCATTACCAACAACTATATGAATTTTTCTTGAGTAGCCATTATGATATATGTAGTTGGGGCCCATTTGGCTGGTTTAGCCAAAAAGTGTTCACAAAAATGCTTTTTCAATCTGCCCCTTTTTCATGGGGCGGAATGAAAAACTGGAAATTTGGTTATACAATTACCAAACACTCAACCAAAGAGCTCATCAAAAAAAATTGAAATAGAGGGGGATATGAGGCCAAAAACTCTTTTTGGTCTCAAAAACTGGCTCAGGGCTGTTTTTCAAAATTGAAGAGTTTTCGATCAATACCGGTTTTTGTTGTTGGTCGAATGAAGTTGTCAAGCACCGGTGTTTTTGATGAAAACTAAAACCTGTTTTGACCCAAAAACAACTTTTGGCTTTGGTGGTGCTTTTGACCAGAAACTGTTTTTGGGTTCCAGCCAAATGAGCCCTTAATTTTTTGAAATGTGGGTTTGAATCTGAAGAAAGTTACAGAATGAATTGCATGTGATTTGCTTATCCAGACAAGCGGATACCTGAGAAGACCTGTTTGTAGCTGATTGTTAAGGATTTACTTGAATGTTTGCACATATGTAGGATCCACTTCATGGCTTAGATATGCAGTGCAAGATGACTTGATGACCCATTCTACTCTCATCATGCCAAGGAACCTATTTAACGCTGGCAGTGGAAGGTCAAACCCTTGGGTCCCCCCTCACACAGTGTGCCACAAGACCAATGCCAGTGTATTTACCAACAAGTACACATCCCAAACTGGCAGCATCATCTCAAGACAGAGGCTTGTGACCATTGGTGTGAACTGTATCCTCCCTCCAACAGGAACAGCTAGCCCAATTACCCTGGTAAGTCAAAATGGAGGCCACAACATGGGATCCTTCTTGACTAATGAATCATACTCTTTCTATTGTCACCATGGCCAAATAAATAGATGAAAATGGGCCAAGATTACATTGGCATAGAACTATATTGCTGTCTTGTGTTATGAGCCCTTTATGCTTATACTAAGTTATGCTTGTACTAGTCTCAGTTGTACTTCCAATCACTGGTCAGAGATTTTCTAGTCTTTACGTTGCAATCTCGTTATAGTACTTGAATACCCTTGAAGTCCCTTGATCAGATCCCTCCACGCTTCTAACATATTGTAGATAGGATAATACAAAATCAACGGACTCATTCAAAATTAGATTAAGCTCAAAAGTACAAGTATTCAAGTTGAAAGTTTAAAAGAAAGAAGAAGAATAAAGTTAATAGTTAAGAAGAAAGTTTAAAAGTTTAAAAGTTTAAAAGTCAATTAAAGTTTCAAGATTCAGTATCAAGTAGAAATCTAGATCTCTCTAAATCCGAAGTATACCACTCACCATTCACAAACCGCAAGTAAAGTTAGCAGTATTCAACCAACCTCGTTCATATTCGCACCACATCATTAAAATCAGTCACAACGCCCGATTTCAAAGCTCCTACTAATTCTTCGGCCTCGGAGTCGAGTGAAAGCTCTGAAAAGTTTATAGAAGTCTTTCACGAACCGGGTAATTTGACAATGGACTCTCAGGGAGATCCCACTATGGCCGAAATTCTACGGCAATTAAATCAAATGAATGCTCAATTCACCGAAGTCAAAGCTAGCCTAGCCGAAGAATCTCTGAAACGCCAAGAAGCTGAGAAGCGAAGCGAAGAAGCTATGCAACGCCTGCAACAGTATGAAATCTCGATGTCGAACGCTACACAACCTGCTATGCCTATGATGCCCGATCCTACTACTTCAACATTGCCTACTCAACCTGTATATGTTAATCAAACGACGCCATCTCAGAAACTCCCGAAGATGTCAACTCCTGACAAGTTTGACGGTAGCAAGGGCTCAAAGGCAGAAGTGTTTATGAATCAGTTAGGTCTTTACATGCAATTAAACAGCAATTTATTCGCCAATGAACAAGCAAAAGTAGCGTTCGCATTATCGTACACGACTGGCAAAGCTAGTATCTGGGGTCAAAGCTTAGTAGATCAACTATTAGATTCTGAGAATGCGCATCTAGTAACCTGGACGAAATATATCAACTCTTTCAAAGCAACCTTTTTCGACTCGGAACGAATTGCGAAGGCTGAAAAGGAATTACGTCCCTAAAACAAAAAGGATCAGTATCCGATTATTGGATCAAGTTTTCAGAACTGTCACTTGTAGTAAAATGGCCAGAAGCTGTGTTACGATCTCAATTCGAGCAAGGTTTAAAAACGGAAATCTCGGTATACATGGTGAGAGATGTTTTTGACAATGCTGATGAAATGGCGAAGACTGCTATCAAATTAGACAATAAAATCAATAAGCGTCAAGATTACAACTCCTATCCGACAACGTCAAACATCACTACTCCTGCCTCTACGCCAGCTATTGACCCCGACGCTATGGACTGTTCGGCTTATCAACTAAACATATCAGGAGAAGAGTATAGAAGAAGAGGAACCTCATCAGCCTGTTATTCATGTGGAAAAACCGATCATTACATAGCTAGTTGTCCAGATAGATCAAGGAGGGGAAGGGGAGGCAGTCGCTTTAGCAGAGGGGGTAGTAGATTTAAAGGAAGGGTGGCGGAAATGGAAAGTAGCTTAGGAGGAAGTGAAAGTGAAAAGAAGGATGAAAGTAGAGCAGAGTCTTCAAAAAATGGCGATACTCGGGAGTGAACGTTGTGCCTCCCCCGAGCAATCAATTTGTGGATGAATTAGGAGATGTTAGTAGTTTAGTAATGAAAGACACTAGAATTATAGACATCATAACCCTACATGACCCACAAAAAGCCACAACTACCCTTGCCCGAGCCCTCATTGACAGCGGAGCCACTCACGAAGCAGTAAGCCTAAGCTTTGTTCAAACCCACTCACTTAGCACCTCTCAGTTGCAAGAATCACAAACTGTGGTAGGTTTTAGTGGACATGAGTCACGTATCAATGAAGTAGGCAAGTACAAGATCAACAAAGATGAAGACTCCACGACGTTCATAGTCACTAATCTCCATGACAAGTATGACTTAATCTTGGGTATGCCTTGGATAAAGAAAAATTATGAAATCATTGATTGGAAATCTGGTAAACTCAAAAAAGAAGAAGAAGAAATTGCAACTGTTGAAACAGTTTTGTCAGGTCTGCAAAAAGCCTGGTTGTTGTCTAAGGAGCCTCTCAGGCACGCTAAGAACCGTGACGAGGGGGTGGAGTTCAAGTTTAACTCTTTAACACCCCCACAATGTGAGTGCAATGCAACCATATCAAATCCAGTTTCAAAGACCGGTAGCGATCTTGTTTCTCCTTTAATGAACAGACAACGAATCTTGCAAGGATTAACGAACATTGAGAAGAGATACACAAAGCCGACCCAATTTCATCACAAATTTAATCAGTCATACCCGACTTATAAAATCGCTGCTGCCAAAACGTCATGGAACATTTCAGAAAAATTAGCAGCTGATGAAAAGAAGGATCAAGTTGTCAAGACCGCGGCTGAGCTAGTACCCGCTACCTACCATGAATACCTGCATATGTTTGAGAAGAATAATTCAAATGTCCTACCGCCTCACAGACCTTATGACTTCAGAGTGGATCTAATCCCTGGCGCTACTCCGCAAGCAGGTCAAATAATTCCGTTATCACCAAAAGAAAATGATGCTCTCAACGAAATGATTGAGAAAGGATTATCTAATGGAACTATCAGAAGAACGACATCACCTTGGGCCCCTCCGGTACTGTTCACTGGGAAAAAAGATGGCAATTTACGCCCTTGTTTCGATTACAGAAGATTGAATGTGTTAACGGTCAAAAATAAGTATCCATTACCATTAACAATGGAATTAATTGATAGTCTATTAGATGCAGATGAATTCACAAGCTTGGACATGAGAAACGGTTACAACAACTTACGCATTAGAGAAGGTGATGAAGGCAAGCTTGCGTTTATTTGCAAAGCAGGGCAGTTTGAACCGCTAACCATGCCTTTTGGACCAACGGGAGCCCCTGGCTTCTTTCAGTACTTCATTCAAGATATTTTAAAGAATCACATTGGACGAAATGTTGCTGCTTATCAAGACGACATCCTCATCTACACGAAGCCTGGAGAAGACCATAAAGCAGTTGTAAAAGAAGTCCTTAACATCTTACGTCAGCAAAATGTGTGGCTGAAACCCGAAAAATGCTCATTTTCATGCAGTGAGGTCTCTTACTTAGGACTGGTGATATCTAGGAATCAAATCAGAATGGATGAAACTAAAGTGAAGGCGGTGAAAGACTGGCCAGCACCAAAAAATTTAACCGAAGTGCAAATGTTTCTAGGATTTGCCAACTTTTATAGACATTTCATTTCACATTTCTCCAAAATAGCCAAGCCACTACACGAATTATCACGCAAAAACGAACCTTTCTCATGGAACAAAGGACGAGAAGAAGCCTTTGAAAAACTCAAGATAGCTTTCACCTCAGCTCCAGTTTTAAAAATAGCCAATCCGTATAGGCCATTCATCTTAGAATGTGACTGTTCAGATTTTGCACTAGGTGTGGTACTATCACAAATATCAATTGACAACGAACAACTTCACCCGGTTGCATTCCTTTCAAGATCATTATTACAAGCTGAAAAGAATTATGAAATATTCAACAAAGAATTACTAGCGGTAGTCACTTCATTCAAAGAATGGAGACAATATTTAGAAGGAAATCCGCACCGACTCAATGTAATAGTCTACACAGATCACAAAAACTTGCAGTCCTTAATGTCAACCAAAGAACTAACGAGAAGGCAGGCCAGATGGGCAGAGGTCCTAGGAAGTTTTGATTTTGAAATACGTTTCCGCCCCGGCAAACAGTCCACAAAACCAGATGCTCTTTTGAGGCGTCCTGATTTGATGCCAAGTAAAGGTGAAAAGCTAACCTTTGGACAACTGCTCAAACCTGCAAACCTCCCGACCGACGCATTCCTAGACGAACTTGATCTAATTGAATCATGGGTAGATGATGACTTGGACGAAATCTCGATATTGGCCAACAAAATCAGCGAAGACAACACAGATGAGCAGGATAAGGTGTGGAATGACTCTCAAATCATTATGGAAATTAGGAAGAAGTCAACAACAGACCAGAAAATCAAGGAACTAATTCAATTATGCAAGGACATGCCGGTGTCACGATTACTAGATGGTTACAACACTGAAGAAGGACTATTGTACCGCCATGGAAGGATAGTTGTCCCCAATAATGACAAGCTTAAATTAGAAATCTTACGATCAAGACATGACAGCAGAATAGCAGGCCACCCAGGCCGAAATTGAACGCTAGCTTTAGTAAAAAGATCATATTATTGGATATCAATGAAATCATATGTAAACAAATACATTGATGGTTGTCAATCATGTCAAAGGGTAAAAGCAAGAATGACTAAACCATTTGGGACTCTACAACCTCTACCAATACCATATGGCCCTTGGACCGACATATGCTACGATATGATAACAGACTTACCTGAATCCAATGGATTTGATTGTATACTAACGGTGGTAGATAGGCTAACTAAAATGGCTCACTTCTTAGGTTGTAAGAAAACGATGAACTCAGACAATTTAACCACCATTATGATCAAGCAAGTATGGAAGTTACACGGGACACCAAAGTCTATTACTTCTGACAGAGGAAGTGTCTTCATATCGAAAATCACCAAAGACATCCATCGTAAATTAGGCATCAGTACTCAGTCTTTGACTGCGTACCACCCTCAAACAGATGGGCAATCAGAAGTAACGAACCGTGCTGTAGAGGGCTATTTAAGACATTACACCACTTACATGCAGGACGACTGGCACTCATTACTACCAATAGCCGAGTTTTCCTACAACAATAGTCATCATGTGGCCATAGGCATGTCTCCATTTAAAGCTAATTATGGTTTTGACGTAACTTTCACAGGTGTGCCGAACTCTGGACAATACCTACCTATTGTTGAGGAACAGTTCAAGAGAATTAAAGAGGTGCAGCAAGAACTTAAAAGTGCAATGGAACAAGCTCAAGAATCGATGACCATTCAATTCAATAAGAAGGTACAGGCTTCACCAATGTGGAAAATCAACGACAAGGTCTGGGTAAACAGCAAGAATATTGCGACGACGAGACCATCAGCCAAATTTGCACATAGATGGTTGGGTCCTTATTCAATTGTTAAACAAATTAACGCCAATGCTTTCAAGTTGAAGCTACCAGATTCCATGAAAGAAATACATCCGGTCTTTCACGTAAACTTATTAAGAAGATTTGAAGAAAGTGAAATTAAGAATCAAACTAACAAACCACCTACTCCAGTAGTGATCAACAATGAAATGAATATGAAGTAAATGAAATTTTGAACAAAAGGAAAAGGTATGGAAAGGTGGAATACTTGATTAATTGGAAAGGTTACGGCCCGGAGCAAGATTCGTGGGAACCAGAAGCAGGAGTTCAAAATGCAAAGGACTTAGTAGATGAATTTAATAAAAGGTTTCCTGGAAAAGAAAAATCATATAGAAAGGCAAGAAGGTTAGTGAGAGGGTGACACTTTTTCCTCAAGTGGGTTTTTTAATGCAAACCCGTGGAAAAGATGTCAGGCTCAGCAAGAGGGAGCTGGGACATAAAGGGGGAGTGATGTTATGAGCCCTTTATGCTTATACTAAGTTATGCTTGTACTAGTCTCAGTTGTACTTCCAATCACTGGTCAGAGATTTTCTAGTCTTTACGTTGCAATCTCGTTATAGTACTTGAATACCCTTGAAGTCCCTTGATCAGATCCCTCCACGCTTCTAACATCTTGTGTCTTTATAGCAATTCCAAGTGCATGGTGCAACAGATGCTTGGCTAAGTATAAGGAGTGCTACAATGGCAACAAGGGTTAGAACATTCAATGGGAATGTGCTAGCACCATGATTATTATCTCAAGATGATGCTTTTTGGTATACCTGAGAGGCAAAAAACTTGGGAAAAACTTTCTCACAAACAAAAACTTGTACCATTTTGTGATGAGCCATGGACTCAAAAGTAAAAGCAACACAGATGTTTCAAACGTGATCTCCAAGCAAAACACATTCATCACTACCAGTGGCTTTACCATTGTGTCATCAAAAATTTGGCAGCTAGTGTGAGATACTGTATTGATTGCAATTGTAAGGCTCAAAAGTGCTATAGGTGGGCTGTAATGGCGGTATGTGGCTGTTGGAATGCGCCCACATTACGGCTACATCCACCATGAACACGGACCACATGTCAACTTTTCTTGATCAATTTTTCAACCTTTCTTAAAACAACTGCCATAGAATGCTTCATTATCAGACCCAAATTCAAGACAAAAAGTATATGACAGAAATACATCAAAAGTATGGATTTGATGGGTAAATTATGATAGGTAAATACCCCACAGAAGATGACTGAGAGAAAATTGTTCAACTAGATGTACTTGCTCCGGAACCAGTCTTTCCCATCCAGAATACATGTTGTTTAACAGGAATTGGCAAATCAATTGGCTCACGACAAAGTGGGCATGATGGGTTCTCTGTTTTTTTTGTAGTCATATATGACTGTGATATAAACAGATCAAGATGAAGGTGTTAGCTAATTTTGGGACGGAAATGAGAATACAAAGAGTTATTGATGACCTTTAGACAATCATAATGATAAACATGTTTGTCAACCCAATCTGGTTTGATTACACGCTCCCCAAACTTAAAGTCAGATAGACAGATCACACATTCATGACTTCCGGGGGCTTCCATGGGGGGAATAGATTTGGTCTTCAGTTGATATTGATTTTCTTACAAAAGTGAATCAAATAGAACCAATTTCATCAGTATGGAGTGATATGATCTGGTTATCATTTCCAAGAACTACAATAATGAAACTATGGATCAAATCCACTGTTACCTTTCAACTCCAATTTTCTATCTAGCAAGGCCTTAGCGCCTGGAATTTCAGCACTTGCATCATAGAAAATGTTGATAACAAAGCTCTTATGATCTTCAAACTTCTCTATCTCTTTAGTTTCTGGTAAGTAATGCCTCAGTGGATCCTCCTTTAATTCATCATGAGGATGTGTTTCTTTCTGTACTTGTGATTTTAATTGTGCTTCTTCCTTGGCTTGTACTTGGAACTCCAACACTTTGATGATGTACTCATAGTGATCCAGAGTAACAGGCTTGTACTTCCCAAAAGGAAGGAGTAAACTAGCTATGTAAGGATCAGCATCATTCATTAACAAAAAAGAATCTATGACTGGTCTGATATCTTTCCATCTTAAAATTCTCTGAAAAAGTTCCTGAAGTAAAGGGTTTCCAGTACTCTTTTCTTTAAGGTATCTTCTACTTGCTGTACTAAACTTAACAAGATGTGTAAGTATCATGTAGTGATTTTGCCATTCTTTGTGGTTTTGAGTTTCTAGTGGTTCCTTCATGAACTCAATGCAGACCTTAGTCATGTCAATTGCATTTCTTTCAAGTGAAAAGCTTTCTTGGATCAGTTCATCATGGAGCTTGATGATGGAATTACTTGACTGGAATTCATTTGCTTCTAGTTGATCTGTTCTTATGTAATCAAGTAGCTCAACTCTGTGCAAAACCTCTAACCAACCTGAGAAGGAAAATGCAATCATTATTGTCATTTCCGTCTGACTCTAAGGCTTTAAAAACTTGGAGAAGCACACCTGGATAATCTTCTCTGAAGACGTGAGTCTTGGCGGCTTTGAAAATCGGTTTCATCCCCTTAAACCCTACTCATGGAAGAGTTGATTAGAGTGCTTGATGGTCAGATCTATTATCACATTGTTTTTCCTAAAATAGATCACACAAAAGGGCACACCTTTTGTCAATGAGAGCTCGAGTGCAGCTCGGCACAGAGGACCTTGATTTATGTCAGTCCTCATCGACTTGAGAAATGACATGGGTAAATACTCTAAAAAAATCCGTAGTACACTTAAGCAGACAAACCGGAGGTTGTCTTTGAGATCATCTCTTTGCAAATATCTAAGAAGTTCAGAGATAGTCTGATATTCTAATTGTTGATTTGGCTCTCCACTCTTAAGTGCCTTTTGGATTTTACCCAATGCAGTAACAAATTGATGAAAAAACATTTCAAAAGGTCCTTTCTGCATATAATGTACTGCCATTTGAAAACTCGAGAAATTCTTCAATTTTCTTTTCATAAATTCAATTCTTTCAGTTTGGATCACTTCCACTTCAGCGTTGAGGAGACTCTCTGAGCGATATTGAAAGTTTGGGTTCATGGGTTTAAAAACTTGCGTGGCTTGAATCCTATCGATGGTTTTGTCTTGCAAGAATAATCTTCCATCAAATCGAGAGTAAACTACGGAGAAGACTATGCAAGCTATCGTGAGGAATTTTATATTGGACATGTTGCCTGTGTCATAAAGATGGTTGGCTACTTAGGGTCTAGATAGGAAATTTCTGAAGGTCAAAAGACTTGGTCCGCAGCTGTTGAAAGCTGATTATGTATTGGTAGAGTTGCTCGATTTAGGGTCATGGCCGACAGCGGCCGACTCTTTGAATTGAATGGCTCGATCACATCAGATCTTGGAATTGAACGTTGTCAATGTTCTTTGTGGGGCAAAAATGTCTGCTTAACAGGTCTCACCTTCACGTGCCCCCCGGGCCTCAGCTTCACGGAACAATTTGAAACGCGCGCATAGCGTCAGCGATCAAGAAATGGCTCGTCATACTAGCCTGCTTGAACAGGCCGCAGGCGGAAAACCTCTGTATGGTCACAAGCCAATTTGAAACACGCGCATAGCGAACGATCAATGGCTGGTCATTCTATACCCTTGCTAATTGAGCTGGATGGTGAAATCATCAACCTAGCAATTTAAAATACCAGATGGGGACAGCAGTCTTCCGTTTGGTAGTACTTCGGTGGGAGGTATTCTTTTGCATTGAGATCTCTACATCACATTTTCAAAGATTCCTTGTCAGCACCGTCTTCAATATCACTCAGCCCCAAATTTGCAATATTACTTAACAATTCATCCCGTTGATCATTTAATCAGCTCATAAATTAACCGGCCAGTGTTATCTTACCAAATTACCCGGTGAGCTATGTTTTCATGGTGATCACAAACCTTCAAGTCACCTCAGCCCTTGTCAAAACTACGGCATTCCCGGCATATTTGCTCCAAGCTAGGACCTCAGCTTCATCATTACAGAGCATCGAGGGCACAGTTCTGTAATTTAATGTGCTCATGTAGATATAATTGATCACATGTTTCATCATCTTCTCCAATTTTAAACTTTCATTCACAGCCCCAATTTGTTGTGATATGAGATATGCGCAATTACAAAACAAGGTGCATGCCTCAGCATCTGTAGCCCCTTTCAATCAATGTGATCACTGCCATCAAAATGAAGACAATTACTCACACTATGGATACCATTTTTGAACGTAATGCAATAAGTGTTACAAAAGCTAAAATCACGTCTTGAAGCTGGTACATCTTGCCCAGGTGATAAGTTTTGCTACCTTTGCTCATCCCCATGGTCAACATTTCTTTCCGATCAAGACAAGTGATCACCTCATACAACGACATCTAAATAAAGCAACCGCCATTGAAGTTCATGAAAAGCTGCAGTGAATTTATCAAATCGGCCACTATGATACCAAGCTTTATCCTTTAAAAAAAGATAAATTTCTTTACTATACCTATTGAAGGCCTGAGTCGAATGCGTAGAAAATTTCTTTGTGTGCCGATATGTGAGAAGATGATGGTATAGCGTCCTATCAGCCATTTTAAAAGAGATGAGATGGAGGATATATTCTATAAGCATGGCCTCTGTCTCCTTATCGTTGTGCTGAAATGTTTTGGCTTCCGAAACCTTCTTGAAGATCACATACAACATACTCGTGAGGAGAGGTTGTTTGAACGATCCGCGCAAGTTTTCGGAATCTTCAGCAGTATCACTTTCTGAAAGCACTCCTTTGGATATCAAAGCCTCTACAAGAGAACTTCTATACTTCTTTGCTGCACGATATTCGTCTTTAATGAATGAAAGATGGAGATCAGTGAGCTTCATCATAAGTGACCACTTAGATTGACTTACGTTCAATATATATCCGATTCTCCAGAGATCCTCACGCAAACAACTCAGGGTCCATTCGACCATACCGACGCTTTATCAACATTTTCAAAAGCTTTGAAACAATTTCGGGATATTCATTCAGTTGGTGATCAAAGTGCTGATACATCACCTTGTTTCCGTTGAAGACAAGATTTAAGGCTCTGAAAAATCTTCCTAGTTGAGGACCTGACATTTTTTCTTGTTTCAAGATTTGAAATATCGTGAAGATATGCTGCTCATTGATAAATTTTGTGTTTTGAAGTTCGTTCAAAAGACGTTTGACGCGTGATGATAATCTGCTATCTGAAAGTTGGAAACTTATGTCACTCTGAAGTATTTTCTCTTGAACCTTCTGCGTTTTGATCAATGCTTTGGATTGTAGATAGCTCTCCTGATGATATTCCTCAAGATGTAATAATAATCGTACTGTGTTCGCGTCCTCATCGAAGGCACCCATCTCTGGGGTTTTTGGATGACTCAGATGTTTCATAATCAAGTTCATCAACGATGAAGCTTTCTTGGAATCTATGGGAGTCTTCAAGTTGATAAAAGCGAGATAAAGTCTTTGGAATTCTGCTGATGGTAGATTGGGGGTCTTGGCCATGAGAAGCTCTCCTTTGACAAGATGTACAATTGATTCCCTTTGGATTGCCTCCTGGATGACTGGGATCGGCCGAAGAAATTAGAAAGTTATTTTGATAGATCATAGTCGTCACTCACTGTATTGGGATGTTTCTTCTCTAGACGGGAACTTTAACCACATCTCCTGAAGTACCTTTCCCAAGTCTTTGTCTGTTCAGTGGCATTTACATTCAGACAAATCATGGTCTCAGTTATTGGTATGTCATTATATTCAAAGTCTACATCACTTACCTTGCAGAAAAAAAAAAAAATTGTGCCCGAGGCCTACCCAAGTCGGCAGATGTCCAGGAATCAGGAATTACAGAGTGTGCAGAGTTTAATTCCACCCCCGGAATGCGAGATCTTAGGTATCAGAGTACCCCAACGGACCAAATCTTCTCCGCTGTATCTAGAGAATCATTCTCTAGAGAAATTGAATGAAGAGTGATAGCAGATATGACATCTCCCATTTTAAATCGTGGATCATGTTGGTGAAAATCAAAATCAGAGCCTAGGTCTAGCACAGCTTTGGCCATGGATTTTACTTCAGAAGACTCAGATGATTCGAAAATCTTTTGAGCAATATCATAGCATACTTCCCAGGTGATTAAAACTTCACTTTCAGGAGTCTTGGGTCGGGTCTTCGCCTTGAAAATGTTTTTGAATGTTCCTATGAGTTTTGTTGTATCAATGATAGACTTGAGATTTCCTTGATTTAGTTTCTCTTGTCCTGCTTGGAAAGCTGTGAAAGAGTCTTCTAGAAGTAAAGTCTTGAGGTCGTCTCCATTTTTATCCAGTTTTGTGATAGCGGGTTTTGATAGAAGAGGGACATGAAAAGCGAAGCAGTAAAGTAAAGGGAGCAGCAGCAAAATTACATGAATTGAAAGGAAAGAAATGCGCGTCATTGTTCTTGACATGAAGCGTTGCGATCAGGTGGTCCGATAGAAAATATGGGCTGTACAAAACGCTCGATCAAGCAGTCTGGTGCCTCAAAGAATTTGGATCTCATAGCCATCTAACGAGATAACATACCAGACCGTAACCCTGAGCATTTCTCAAACATCAGCATTTTCTTGCAAAGGACTGTAACAAACTAATGATGATCATTCGAAACCCAGGTAAATAAAACCGCACAAGTGTATGTACGTTTGATAACATTTGGATAAACAAAACCTGAAATCTGTTAATTGTAGGCATGCCTAATGGGAGTCCTCGTAGTTCCATTTGGATCAACACTTGTCTCCTCTGCTACCAAAATTTGCCCGCATTCTACTCATTTTTCCATCTTTAGTTAATCTTTCATGTGGTTTCTATCTACCTTTGGTATGTCCTTGCACGGTTTTGATTCAATTAAATAGGCAAATCAATGTGACTGATGTCGACCACGCTTAGCCAGCTTGTTCTGGAAAAAGTTTTCCCTACGTCTTTGTCGGTCCTTGGTTAATAAATACGACTTGGTTTACCCGTTCATTCGCTCAGCCTTACTTGATGTTTCATGTTTTTTTATTTACCTTCACGCCTGTTCTTGCTGGTTCGAGATGTTGATACATCGAACAGTTTCACCAATTCTTACAAAGCTTACGTCTCTCCCAGATATGTATACAACAATGTTGGTACTCCCGGAACTCGTTTGAAATATCATCTGCCTCTTCAAGACGCTAGACTCAGAGTGTAGGTGCCGAGTTGCGAATTTCTTTGCTCGAATTTTGATGAAAGAACGGCATAGACTCTGCAGGGCCCACGATGGCCACCTGATCAAGGGAGCATGATTTGAGGGGCCGTAGAATGACGCGTGAAAGGGGTAGTCTTCTTCAAAGACCCGTTAGGTCAGCCGCAATCGATACGCTTGCCGTGTCCTTTTTCATCAACTGGTTTTGCCGAGGAGTTGGAACAACCTTTTGGCCAGGTTCAGGTGGCTTGATGTCCATTCCAGCACGTGATACGAGGTCCCCAGAACTGAGAATTTAGAGAAACGGTGATTGAACGTGATAGAGCAATGCCACACTTTATCTGAGATCCAAACCTTCTGACATTTTTTTGGGTTTCACGCAGTGTTCACCAATTCTGTGAAACTCAGCTCGCAAGCCTCTGATGGCAGTTGATTGAATTGGTTGATAAATTTTGAATTGGTTGTGGACTCCAATGACTTTATACTTCTCTCATTCGATTTCTTTCATTCGAACAAGACCTATCCATCCAACAAGCTTCAAACTTAACCCATTTTCATTATCAAGAAACCTCACTACAACCACCACCACCACCAAAACCAAAATCCCAACAACACATTTGGCACGATCCTATCGTTTCGCAATCTGTGGTGCAGGTCCAGCTGGATTTTATTCGGCTTCTCGATTATTAAGTTTATTGAATGATCATCAAGATATACGAATCGATTTATTTGATAAACTTCCTACTCCTTTTGGTTTAAGTAGATATGGTGTTGCACCTGATCATCCGGAAGTTAAAGTAAAGTAATAAATCTATCAAATTATACTCCCCTCCAAAAAAAAATATGTTCCTTTGAATTGAAAGTTTTAATTAAGTTTTTTTCTTTCTTTCTTTCTTTATAGAATTGTGAGCATAAATTTGAAGAAGTTGCTCAAGACCCTAGAGTGAAATTTTTCGGTAATACAAGATTAACAGGAGAAAAAGAAGAAAGGATATCATTCAATACCGAAGCAACCATTACAATTTCAGAACTTAGATCTTATTATGATGCCGTGATTCTTAGTTATGGATCATGTTTAGATCGAGATTTAGGAGGTATACCAGGAGAAACCAATTTAAGTAATATAATACCTGCAAGATCAGTTGTGAATTGGTATAACAGTTATCCACGTTCATCATCAAATGATCCAATTAATTCTTTTGATATCGATTTGAGTAAGATTGAAAAGGTGGTGATACTTGGACAAGGAAATGTAGCACTTGATATTGCTAGAATCTTATTAACTGATATAGATCAACTGGCAAAAACGGATATAAGTGAAAGAGCATTAGAAAACTTATCAAATAGTCAAATCAAAGAAGTTGAAATCGTAGGAAGAAGAGGACCTTTACAAATGCCATGTACAACCAAAGAACTACGAGAACTGTTATCATTGAAAGATGTTAGATTTGAAACAGATTTAGAAATCTTAAATGAATCCATTGAATTGATACGACAACCTGAAATCTTGAATCATTTACAAAACTCTAGACTTAGGAAACGATTAATTGAATTAATGTCAAAATCTATGACCAATCAACGGAATCAAACATCTAGCCATCGATCTTGGTCATTCAGATTCCTTAGATCACCTATTGCTTTTCATCCTGATCCTAACTTTACATCAACAGAAAGACAACCAGTGAAGAAGATCGAATGGCAAAGGAATCGACTATTGAACCCGAAACCTACAGAAATTAAGCCCCACATGGACCTCTCGACTGCAACTGCCATTCCTTCGGAACCGTCTCATACATTCACTTCACAGGCCGATTTAGTCATCAAGAGTATCGGTTATCGCCCTGAAGTGATTTCAGGAATTCCGTACAACTCCCGACAAACTTCCGTGAACAATATTGATGGTCGAGTCATCAATGAAAAAGGAGAAGTGGTAAGTTTTGACTATTATTTTACTCTCTCTTCAAACTATCAAATGCTAATATCGATTTACATGATTGTTAAAATCAAGATCCCAGGTCTTTATGTATCAGGATGGTTATCAAGAGGAGCCAATGGAGTAATAGCAAATACAATGTATGATGCATTTCTAACCATAGATAAACTTATAGAAGATATACAAAACAATCAACTTGATAAACATAATGTATCAAATGATTTAAAAATCAATGGTAAGGAAAACGTTATGGATTGGAATCAGTGGAAAATAATTGATGAAGTTGAGAAAATCAATGGAATCCAAAAAGGAAAAGTTAGAGAAAAGATTGAAGATTTAGATCGAATGATGGAAATCGGTTGTAAGAAGATTTGATTGGGTTTTTTGCGTTCCATTTTGTTTTTCAATATGATTGATTGGATTTATAAGGTCTTGATAGGTTGAAGGTGTATATATTGTTTTAGATTATCAACAGTTTTGGCGTCTTTCCATTGTTGAAGGTATTTCAATCCTCAAAGTCACACCACATTTGATTTGATTTTTGGAGACATATCACATAGAAGCCACTGGAAATCAGGAATGTATGTCTTTCTGATTTTAGATTTAAAGGGTGTGTACTTAAATTGAATTAGGTTGGCAAACATTTATATCACTATGATAATTGATTTGTCTGAATGACTTCATCAAGTCTTTAAATTATCAATTTTCTCATTTTCTTCCCAAGATTATCCAACATTTTCATCTGTGTTATATGACTGATCTAAGGCCTGTTGAGTTTAGATGGTTACAACTTTGATGATTTCATTATTTCCGCAATAGGTACCCACAAGTTGTCTTTGGCGCAAGTTTTGAAGACCAAGGGCTGAGTGCTTACCATTTTTTAATATTGACATCAAAGGAAAACACACTCTTAAGGAAGAGTCCAAACAAAGACTACTAGGTATGAGAATCACTTAAGGACTCTTCGACAAAGGGTGAGATTGGGCCAGGAGCCTGTTGCCAGCCTGTCAGGTTATCCAGCTGGTAGACCTCAAGCACATGTGCTACTCTTTGGCGCACTTTGCATGTCAGGGTCATGGCCAAGTCAATGATTTCTATTACATAAGGCTCAACAGCACAACCCAACAGAAGCCAGAGGGGTCTCAAATGTAAGCTTCTCAATATTTTTGTGGTTTCCTGCTGTGAATATGAGTAGGGCTTGAACATCATTAATCAAACTATCCTGGGTTGGGTTTTGATGTGCCAAAAAACCAGAGCAGTGCCTGATATCAGTATGGCCCTTCCTACAATCTTATCTTCATTTTTTCTACTCCACATACCAAGAGCAACTTTTGTGTGAGTAGATAGGAATAGTTGCCTGTGCTCTCCTCTACATGTCAAAACACTGGGTGGGTGGCACAGCAAGCTTTCTTGGTTTTTTTTTGCAAACTTCAGCCTTTCATTGCTCTGCAATCATTGCATCAAATACGCAGTTAGATACATGAATGTATGTAGGTTGAGCAGGCACACATCAACCTTCTTTAGCCAATTGACTGTTTATTTGAAGGGTGAGAAGTTATGGCAGGTTGAAAAACTCCCCAGCCAAAAGTTTCTTGCTCACACACCAAATTTCATGGATAAACCATAAGTCCATCTCTTGCGGGCTCACTCACCAAGGGGGACTTTGTTGGGTTAGATATGTGAATCATTTTGCAAGTTGACATCTGTACCACAAGGTGAACTGAATTGAGAAGCCCAAGATCAGCTCATCTCGAATATTTAGTTAAGTAGAGGTACAAATTAAGACATCACAAGCTAATCCCCATCTTCTGAATCACCGAGTTCTTCTCAATCTTGTGACATTTCCAAGTGCCCTACTTGGTCGTGATCCTCTTAATCTGTCTCGTTCAGTTCCTCCTCCTCCTGTTGTCGCCACATCTCCTCATCATAGTCATAGTCATACTCAGAATTGAAATTCATCTCAATTTCACGTCCTTGACATAAGATCTCCAAGTTCTTGATATCAGTCCAAGAGAGGAAGGGCGTTGCAGCTGCAGCGGTGCGATGTGTAATTTCAAATCGTTGAAGATTAGGCCAAACGTTATCAGCAATCAATCCAAGTAAATCTTGACTTCCTAACAAAGGAGTTGTATCTAATAACAGAGTTGAAAGATTGGTTGATGCTTGAAAGATTCTCAAGAATTCGATTGGTAAATAAATAGATGTTTTCAAAGTGTGAAGTTTAGGTAATTCGAATTGCAATAGTTGACCCGAGGGATCTAGTATATGTGGATTCATGAACCAGGTTGGGTCCCATGGTACGTTCTTTGTTTCAAGTTTGACTAAAGTAGAGGCGAAAAGTTTGGTGAAGGCGTGAAATTCTGATACGGTAACTCGATGGCATTCTATCATAGTGAGTTCTTCAAGTGAGCTATGCCACTTTAATTGATTCCAACGAGCATCAAAACAGCGTACATCTCTCAAGGACAGTCGGGTGAGATGAGAAAGGGAAGCGAGATGAACTCCAAGTGGTGATTGACAAGATTGGTGATCGGAATCCCGTGTAGTCTCAGATCGAGTGGAATCAATATTTGAACAAGCAAAGCTTTGAAGCTGGGAGAGTTCAGAAATAATCTCCACTAAGGAATCTTCACTGAAACTTTCTTGGCCGATAGGCACAGTGAGTGAAAGATGAGTAAGTGAGGTGAGTTGAGAGATAGGCTTGATAAACTTGTACATCATCTCATGTCCATCAGTAGGTGAGTTTGATGGAGAATTGACGATGGGTGAGAGATCCTCTGGCATATCGATATCGATATCAAGATTGGTGATTCGAGGGCAAGCAAGTAAGATATCAAGTAAGAGTTGAGATCTTCGTATCGGATCCCATGTTGATTGCCAATCCTCTTCCTGAATGTCTTTGCACATTTTATCTTCGTATGAACACATCTCTGAAAAGGAGATTCTCCACCAGATCTTCTTTACATATTGGGCGTGTCTTGGAATGATGTCTTGATATGCCAATGCTATGATCCTCATATCACCACCTAAGAAATTAAGCCACTGAAGAAGCGGGTTCAGATCAATCATTCGATCAGTCACAATTATTGTGATCTCAGGAATGGTGGATATTGGAATGTTCACATACTTCGTAGAGATAAGGTCGGCAAATTTGATAAAATGAACGATCGATTGATGCGAGAGATCGAATATCTTTCAAAGGAAGACCTTTGGAACAGTAGGAATAATGCGCTATTGTCAGTAGTACATAATTATACAATCCTATGATATTCGTTGCGCAACTAGGAAAGCCAATGATTTTGATGCTTCAGGAGAGACGAGTTGACTCGATCATGAGGACAATATACAGGTTGTTCATCATCAGACGTTTAGAGAAACCTGATACTAACTGTCACCTTGTTTTTGGAACCTTTTTCGACGAGGGCGTGGAAGATAATCTGCTGTGGTCGAATTTGACACCCATTCATGAACATGACTGGAATGAATGATCAGAGTATTTCGGGGTTGATATTTTTCATGACTTGAGGGAAGATGATAAACCCAATAAACTATAATTGCTTTGATTTCGATTGGCATAGATGATAGTGATGAATGTCTAGAAGATCCAATTGTCTCGCTCAAATCACATTGTTTTGATTTCTTCGTCTTGTTGTCTGTCAATGTGTTTCCCCATGAAATCAAATCAATCGAGACTTAGGTTAGTTTCACCAACTTGTATGACATCGAGGTCTTGATATCTTCTAAACAGGTAGTCATTTACCATGCCCATTAGATTCTTTCAACTTTGATTTGATTCGATCGAGACAAGCTACCCTCGAACCAGTTTGATCTAATCTTAATGTTTTACATATCTCTCTGAGGCTCGTTTCTGTGAGTAAAGAGGTAGGTAGATTGATCGTGGTGTCTTCATCGGATTGCTTGTTCTCAGTAAGTTGAGATGAACTTGTTGGTTGGTTCGTCATGCTTGATTTCCTAATTGTATGCAGTCACAACACAAGAAATCATCAATCCATGGAAAGATGCGAAAACAATGTGAGCTCCGACCCCGATATCCGCCTGGATATTTTGGGGCGGACTCGTAAGTCCGGGGGTCCGGCCAAAAATCACCCAATCTAGGGCTGAGGATACTTTTGCAGCCCTAGCATGGGTGGCAATCCAGATATTTCATTTAAAATTAAGGCCCCGTTTGGTTGCGATTGATTTTGGTGTACTACAGTAAAAGTTAGGGTGTTCAAACCTCAAAATCAATTCATGCAAGTTTTGTGCAAGTTCTGTGCAAGATATGAATAGAACTTGCACGGATCTTGCACAAAACTTGCAAGAGTCGGTCTCGCACGGTTTTTGCACGGTTTGGAACACAATAACTCGGGTTGTCAAAAAAATTACTGTGCAAGATTAGTGCAAAAAATCTTGCACGGATCTTGCACGGATCTTGCACGTCGGTCTTGCACATTTCTTGCACAGGTTTGAACACCCTAAGTGTACCACAGGAAATGAGCAAATAATGCAGGAAAGGTTCCAACTCACAATTTAATCGGAGTACGAAAATAAACGGTGGTTTTTAAGAATCATCGTTTGGCAACTCACAACCAAAGCCAAATTACAGCGCTTGTGACAACTAACAATTTTTTATTCAACTCTTTAAAATTCTCATTATTGATTCTTCATCAATCAGGTTCATCAAATCTCTTGTTTACTCAGTCAATTTATCTATCTCGGCTTTCATTAAAACGGGTCATTAGATCATTGAAAGTTTCATGTAATTACATTTTATTTCTACTTTATCATTCTTGAATCGAGCTCGATCCACAATGTTTTCATATTTCTCATCAATCTCGTTATCCTCGTTATCCTCATTATTCTCATTATTTGCATCATTCAAGTTTCACTCCCTTTACTTGTTGGGTTAAAAAGAGTGATGATGTTGATAACTTGAAATTAACAAACAACGATTTAAAGACACGATGATATTGTTGAAGTGATGATATCAAAAGGTGATGATTTTGATGATTCACCAGGTGGAGTGATCGATGAAGTAACGAGATCGATGTGGTGATGATGTTGATAAAATGATTTCCTTGATTGTATTACTGGGAAGAGGTCGAAATATGACAAGTCCCCTGCTCACGTACGGAAATAATCGGAGGTAATTGAAAATAATTGGCAAAAAGGAGTTTGTACTTTTACCTTGAGATTGTGAGATTAGGGGGTTTCAAGTCAATAAATTTACGGTATTTTACAGTCCAACAAGTTGTCCGATGTTGCAAAATAACCGTAAATTTAAAAAAATCGGGACACCTTTTTAGGTGTCCCGAATGGTGTTGACCGTATATTTGCAGAAAAAAGTCCCACCGCAAAATTTAAGAAACTTGTCCGTTTTTTAAAAAGTTTCACAAAATATTTCTGACTTGAAACCCCCTATTATCGACCAAATAATGTGGTACGATAATCTCTAAATTTGGGCTACCAAACGCCCAAATTTGATTTGCGATTATTTTACTGCGATGGTCCGAATACCACAGTAAAATAATTGCAACCAAACGGGGCCTAAGTAATGATATAATAGAGCTTTTTACAGCAACAATTGACTTGCTTCTTGAAGTATCTCAATCTTCACCTCAACAATGTTGGGCTCAACCACTGCAAAATCATGATGAATCCATTGGTGAAATTTCAAGCAAAACAAAACAATCAATCTTTTGGATACTACATACAACACCATGCCTATACATGCCCAAATTATGGCTTCCACAATTAAGACTTGAGACAACAAGATATGTACTTATTGAACAGATTGAGTTGAGCGGAGGGAGAAATCATGATATCTCAACTTATTTCGCGTCTTCTAAAATAACAAAAGTCTTTTCAAGTTTGCTACATTTCCCAATACAATCCTCCATATTCTTCTTCTGACTCATCCATACTATCTTCCTCTTGCGGTTCAGGATGTTCGTATTCTTCATAGCAATGAGTGTCATTCATCTGGATTCCATTTCTTTGACACATCAACTTCAATTCCTTAATTTGACCCGAAGGTAGATCCCTAGATGTTGTTCGGTGTGTGATCTCAAATTCTTGGAGATTAGACCAAATTTGATCCTCTATTAACTTCACCAAGTCGTCATATTTCACATAGGTGACTTTATCTAAAGAAAGTTTGGTAAGGTTTCTTGATGTATAAAATGCTCTTATAAAATTGATTGATAAATGTTGAGATGTTTTCAAACTGATTAGTCTAGGTAATTCAAATTGTGATAGTCCACCCAATGCTTCTTGTAATTCTGGATGTGCTGCCCAAGTTGGTTCGGATGGTACCTTGTATGTTTCAAGTTCGACTAATGTAGAGGCAAAAAGTTTGGTAAAGGCATGAAAGAGTGATACGGTGATTTCAGAACAATTTATCAATGCGAGTTCTTTAAGTGGGCTACGCCAATTTAACTGCGCCCAACTATCATTAAAGCAACGAACATCCTTTAAAACCAACCGGGTTAGGTGAGAAAGACCAGCGAGTTGAGCTCCAAGTGGTGATGGAGGAGGTTCGGAACCGTATATGACATATCGATGAGCGGCATCGATATTTGTACAAGTAAAACTTTGAAGTTGGTAAAGGTTAACGATAATCCTCACTAAGGAATCTTCACTGAAAGCTTTTTGACGACAAGGAACTGTAAGTGAAAGATGAGTAAGTGAGGTGAGTTGAGAGACTGGTGTCATGAACTTGTGCAGCATGTCACGTCCATTAGATCTTCGCCTTGATGAACGCTTGATATCGGTTGTGGGATCCATTGGTATATCAATATCGATATCAAGATCAGTAATTCTAGGACAGGCTAATAAGATTTTAAGTAAAAGTTCAGATCGATCCTCTGGATCCCAAAGCGATTGCCAAGATTCATCCTTCATACTTTCGCACAATTCTTCGTGCACAGATAACTCTGTAAATGATATTCTCCACCAAATCTTCTTTACATAGTGGAAGTGCCTGGGCACGATCTCTCGTTGTGCAAATTTTACGTCCCTGAGTACAACACCTAAGAAGTTAAGCCGCTGAGAAAGAGTGTGCAAGGTCAATTGTTTGATCACTCGCAATCATTAAAATCTGTGAAATTAGTTGGTTTACTTACCTCAAAGAGATAAGGTCGACAAACTTGATAAAATGAACGATTGACTGATGCTAGAGATCGAATATCATCCAAGGGAAGACCTTTAAAAGGTTGAGAATATTGTCAGTAGTGTATAATTGACCAATACGATGATCTTCATGGAACACGCAGGAAAGGCGATGAATTTGAGCATTTCAAAAAGTAGTCAATACAATCATGAGGATGACAATGAGTGGGATACAACGAAGAGATTGTTCAATGAAACCTTATACATACTGACTGTTACCTGGGTTTCGAAAACTTGTTCCAGAATAACATGTAATGTATCTACTAGAAATCGAATGAGACTAACCTTCATCATCGCTATCACTCTCATCGAAGGTATCTTGTGTTTGATTTGGAGGTAGATGATGAACCCAATAAGCAATGATTTCTTTGATTTCCATCGGCATAGATGCTAAATAGGAACATTCAGTTAAATATCTTAAATGATAACATGTATCGCAATAGCATTGGTTGTATTTCTGGGTCATCTGTTCTGTTGATGCGATCAAGAATGGAAACCAAATCAATTAAGCATTCAAGTCAGTTTCAAGGATGCTCAAATGACAATGAAAGGTGGAAATATCTCTTTAATCATGAAGATATTCACCAATTTCTCTTAATTCGACCATTTTTGCATCAATTCGAATAAGACAAGCTATTCTCGAACCACTTCGATCTACTCTTAACCTCCTGCATATCTCTCTGAGCTCTGGCGATGTTAACAAATAGGTAGGCAGCGTGATCGTAGTTGATGCTTCGATTTTTTCGGTTTGTGGTAAAAGTTGATATGAACTTGTTGGTACATTCATTATGAAGAATATGTTGATGATATTGTTTGCTTGAGGTTTCTTGAGACCACTAGACCGTGTTGGATCCACATTTGATAGAGACGGTTTTTTTGATAAATTTCCATTGAAGTTTTGAAATAAGTCAACGGGTCCTTCTTGATTTTACGTTATTGAATTGCGTTCTGATGGCTCAAAGTCTCACGCGTCGTATCATCCGGTCCTGTGATCAGTCCTCTTGATCAGCCAGGTGTGCCCGAGGATAGACCCGGTCGTAGCCTGCCAATGCCACAGACCTGACCTGGATAAAAGCCCTGACTCGAGGCCCAACATCATCCAAGCTGAAAGTTGCTTCAAAAGTGAAGATACGCTAGACACTCCAAATGCTTATAATCCACTTTCAGCAGATTTTGTTCTCAAGACTACAGCTGATCTGAGAATGATTGACCACTTTTTTTTAAGAAAAGTCATTGCTGCAGTGGTCAAAACCAACCAATAAGTGTTTTTACAAGTTTTGGATTCTCTATATTCTCAAATTCAGCAGAGAAAAAACTCAATCAAAAACAAAATCAGATTTTGCAATATGATGCCCTTTTCAAAACAATCATTCATTCTGAAATTGGCTGTAAAAGTTTCATTCACTCTCATTCTTATTTACAGGAACTAGATCAAGATAGACAGTCATAGAATGGGGATCAGAGGTCTATCAAGCTAGGTCTGCAATTTCCACATGGCTTATCATGTTCCAGTAAACCCAACTAACTTACAAATCCCCACCTCCTTCCTAAAATTGGGGGACAAGTGGTAACTTTTAAGCAACTAGGAGGTAGTATCAAATCCCCAAATCCTCAACATAGGCTCATACCATTACCGCCTCTTTAATCAGATTAGGTACATGGCTTGGCAAAATTTCACTCTTAATGCACATTAGAGCATTGTTGCAATTGGTAAACAATTACTGACTACACACACACTGTTGTAGCTTCGAGAGAGATGCAAGGAGAACAGCAAGGGTGGTCTCGTGAATGTAATAGATTGCTAAGTGAGTAGAGGCAATATATGGGACACGAGACAAGTATGCTAAGACCTATATGTAACATGTGTGACAGGTCATAACACCATCCCCCCTTTTATGTCTTGACCTCCCCTTGCAGGCCAGCATCTTTCCACGGGTGGCATTAAAAAACCCCGTGGGGAAAAAGCCTTACCCTCACTGCTTTCTCCTTGTCCTTTTATATCTAAATTCAGCCTCAGGATACTTCTTGTTAAAATCATCTACTACTTGTTTTGCATTCTTGAGGCCTTCCTCCGGTTCCCATGAATCATGTTCCGCTCCATACCCCTTCCAATTGATTAAGTACTCAACCTTTTTTCCTTTTCTTCTTTTATCTAACACCATGTTAATCTTGTACTCGTCTTCATCATTCATTATAATGGGTGGCGGAGGAGTTTTGTGTTGTCCCAGTATCTTGCTTTCCTCGAATTTTTGTAACAGGTTGACGTGGAATACCGGGTGAACTCTGCTCATAGACTTGGGTAAGAGAATTTTGTAAGCATTTTTTGATATCCGTTTAGAGATTGCAAATGGTCCAACCCAACGGTGCCCGAACTTAGCTGTTGGTCTTGTAGTTGATAAATGCTTGTTGTTCAACCAGACTTTTTTGCCGTTCTTCCAATCAGGAGTTCTTCTTGCTTTGACATCATGTTGTCTCTTCATGAGTTCTTGACTTATTACCATTGCATCTTTCAATTCAAGTTGAACATTCTTGATCTGATACATTCGCTGTCCTACTGAAGATAGGCATGGATCACTCAATGGTACATCAGTAAAATTGACATTGAATCCATAATTCGCTTTAAATGGTGATACTCCTATCGCAGAATGTTCACTGTTGTTATATGAAAATTCAGCAAATGGTAATAATGTCAGCCAGTCGTCCTGCTTGTATGAAGTGAAATGTCTTATGTATAATTCAACAGCCTTATTTGTGATTTCCAACTGGCCATCCGTCTGAGGGTGGTAGGCCGTCGATGACTGGGTTTTGATGCCTAGGTGCTTGTGAAAGTCGTTTGTAATATGTGAAATAAAGACATTGCCTCTATCGGAAGTCATTGTTCTGGGTGTTCCGTGCAGCCTCCAGACTTCCTTAATCATCAAATCTGCAAGTTCATCTGATGTCATGCTCTTCTTACATGTGATAAAATGAGCCATCTTTGTTAGTCAATCAACTACTGTCAATATGCTGTCATACCCTCCAGACTCCGGAAGATCCGTGATTAAGTCATAGTAAACATCAAGCCAAGGTCCTTCTGGTACTGGCAACGGCTGCAGACTTCCAAAGGGTTTGTCAGTTCTCGATTTCACTCTTTGGCAAGACCCACATCCGTCAACATAGTTATTTATAAACGCCTTCATGGAAGACCAGTGGTAGGATCGTTTGACTAGAGCCAGAGTCCTCATTCGCCCCGGATGGCCCGCAAGTTTGCTGTCATGCCGTGATCTTAAGATATTCAGCTTCAGGTCAGTATCTTGCGGAACAACTGCTTTGTTCTTGAAATACAATACTCCATTGATTTCTTGATAATCCTTGAGGTGTTTTGAATTTGGTAGTTCTCCGCATAAAGTTATTAAGTCACTGAGCTTTTGATCGGTTGTGCTTTTTTCTTTAATTAATTTCAGAATTTCACTGTCTGTCATGAATGGTTGATGTTCATCTTGTTCATCTTCATCAATTTCATGCGCTTCAATGTCTCCCATTATCTCTTCTTCGAACCACATATCAGCTACTTCCAATGCATCAATAAACGCATCACTAGGTAGGTTTTCAGGTTTCAAAAGCCTGCCGAACGTGAGTTTCGTGCCTTCCGCAGGAACTAGATCAGGTCGCCGTGAGAGTGCATCCGGTTTAGTCGACTGCCGTCCGGGCCTGAAGCGTATCTCAAAGTCAAAGCTTCCGAGAATTTCTGCCCAACGCGCCTGCCTCCTTGTTAGTTCCTTAGTTGTCATAAGGGACTGCAAATTCTTGTGATCACTATACACAATGACATTGAGTCGGTTCGGATTTCCTTCAAGGTACTGTCTCCACTCCTTGAAGGAGGCTATTACCGCTAGAAGTTCTTTGTCAAATACTTTGTAATTCCTTTCAGCTTGAATCAAAGATCTTGACAGGTATGCAATTGGATGTAATTTATTGTCGTTGTTGGAAACTTGAGAAAGCACTGCACCAAGCGCAAAATTGGAGCAGTTGCATTCCAAGACAAATGGCTTGTATGGATCTGCAATTTTCAATACCGGGGCCGTCGTAAATGCCGTCTTTAACTTTTTGAATGCCCTATTCCGCTCATCAGTCCATTCAAATACAACATCTTTTTATGATAATTCGTGT
Organism: Melampsora larici-populina 98AG31; assembly: GCF_000204055.1. Classification (NCBI taxonomy): domain Eukaryota; kingdom Fungi; phylum Basidiomycota; class Pucciniomycetes; order Pucciniales; family Melampsoraceae; genus Melampsora; species Melampsora laricis-populina. Next base: position 232,940 of record NW_006768799.1, on the reverse strand, counting down.
AAAGGACGTGCTATTTTCGAGAAATGGTCTATGAATCTACGATAAAAGTTGGCAAATCCAAGGAATGTTTGAGTTTCAGAGAGATTCTTTGGCGTTGGCCAAGCTTTAACTGCCTTGACCTTGCTTTCATCCATCTTGATTTGATTTCTTGAGATAATTAGCCCCAGATATGATATTTCCTCTTGTGAAAATTTGCATTTTTCAGGCTTCAGCCACACATTTTGACCTTTTAGAATATCTAACACTTCTTTTACTACTGCTTTATGATCAACTCCAGGCCCAGTATAAATGAGAATATCATCTTGATATGCTGCTACATCACGTCCTATGTGTCCTTTCAGAATATCTTGAATAAAGTACTGAAAGAATCCAGGTGCTCCAGTTGGGTCAAAGGGCATTGTTAAAGGCTCAAATTGTCCCTCTTTGCATATAAATGCCAACTTTGCTTCATCACCTTCTCGTACTCAAAGGTTGTTGTAGCCATTCCGCATATCAAGGCTGGTGAACTCATCCGCATTCAGTAGACTATCAATAAGTTCCATAGTGAACGGGAGAGGATATCTATTTTTGACAGTAACAGCATTGAGTTTCCTATAGTCAAAGCATGGTCGTAGATTACCATCTTTTTTGCCCGTGAATAAGACAGGCGCCGCCCAAGGAGAAGTCGTACGTCGGATTGTTCCATTTTTCAGTCCTGTTGATACAACACTTGTATCTCGAATCGTACTCGACACTTAGTGGCCATAAGTATTCAGACCATCATGCTGAGCTTCACTCTGAAGACTCTAAGCATGTTCTCATTTCCTTTCTACGAACACTTCTTGTATTCTTAGTTGTCTTTTTCAAACATGGGCAGGTAGGCATGATAGTATGCCGGTACGAGTTCGGCGGCACTTTTTGCAGGTGAGTCCTTGACTTGGTCAGCAGCAAGCTTTGCTGAAACATTCCAAGATGTTTTCGCCGCATCAATCATTGCTGCAGCTGGGCGTCGTGATTCTTGTAGTTTCTTCATTATTAGATTCAGCCTTGGAAGTCCTGTTCGGAGTCGGAGTAAAGAGTTCTGTTTTGGAAAAAGAGAACGCTTGCCAGCATATTTGGGTACATTTGGGCTTGATAGATTAATACACGTACTCTGCGGGGGTTTTAGTGAATTTCCAATAAATTCAACCCCCTTGTCATGTTGCTTAGCGTGCCTCTCGGGCTTCAACTCCAGGTTGTCCTTCGTGGGTTTTTTCAGCACTGACAAAGCTGTACTATCAACAGCTGCAGATTTGGATGAGTCTTCACTGGTGATTGTTTTGGGTTCTTGCGCATTGGTCTTGGTCAGTTTGGATCCTTCTTCAGTAGTAATCATTTTGGTTTTGTCTTCGTTAGTCGTATCTGTAAAGCTTTCTAAGGGATGTGCTGGCTTGCCAGCTGCTTCTTTTTCTGTGGAATCAGGAGTGAAATTATACACACATTGCGGGGGTGTCAATGAGTTCTTACACTCCACCCCCTCGTCAAGTTTCCTAACTTGCCTCATGGGCTCCTTAAATAGGTTGCTCAAGGCTTCTTTTGGACTTGACAAAACCAAATCAACAGCTGCAATGATTGATGTATCCTTCTTGAACTTGCCATTCTTCCAGTCAATGAGATGACAATTTTGTTTAATCCATGGCATTCCTAAAATAATATCATATTTGTCTTGTAGCTCCGTGACTATGAAGGTTGTTGGTGTTGAATCCAGTTTGTTCACATGAAGGTCAACAATGTGAGTTATTCTTGATTCGTGACCACTGAACCCAGTTACGCTTCTGGTTTGAGGTAGGGGTTCAGTGTTCAGTTTGTGAGTGAGAATGAAACGCTCGCTCATCGCTTCATGGGTAGCTCCACTGTCTACCAAGGCTCTCGCAGCAAAGGGTGTGGCACTCTTAACATCAAAAATAGTAACAAGATTGATAATTTGGGTATCTTTCATTTCAAGCAAATTTATGTCACTACATTCTTCTGTTAAGTTAATACCGCTCGAGGGAGGCACCACTAGCACTCTCAAGCGCCTCCATTTTTTGAGGCCTCTGCTCGTCCTTCTCCTTTCTCTTCATCTCCTACTCCATCCACTTCCGCAACTCTTGGTCTGAATCTTCCATTTCCATATCCACCTCTACCTCTCCATCCTCCTCTTCCTCCTTGCCTCTTTTTGATTGGACAGTCTCTGATATAATGATCGTCTTTTCCACAACTATAACACACTCCTAAGTTTCCTCTTCTCTTATACTCCTCATTTGATATGTCCAGTCGATAAGCTGAACAATCCATGGCGTCCGGGTCAATAGTTGTACTTTGTGCTGGTGGGGTGGCGGTGTGAACTACTGTAGTGTGAGAATCATTTGTATGTTTGTTAACCTCATTGTCAATTTTTACAGCCAGCTTTGCCATTTCTTCAACTTCTTGAAATTGGTCTCTAACCATGTGAACTGTGATCTCTCCTTTCAGGCCTGACTTGAATTGTGATATCAATACATTCTCAGGCCACTTAACCACTAACACCAATTCTGAAAATCTAACACTGCAAAAATAATGTGTTTTTCCATGGCAAAAAATGATTGATTATAGCATTCAAAATGCCTTGCTTGATATTGGCCCAAAAAATCTGAAAAAATCTGGTAAGGCAAAATGTGCTATTTTCTTCCAGTTGGGAGATTTTGGTCATTGTAAAAAAATTCTAGCACTCAGTTTGGTGATGTTCAAAATTTTTGTGGATCAACACATAAATATGCAGCACTGAAGCACTAAATTCACCCTTCAATAGTGACAAGAAAAATCTGAAAAAAAAATTACAAGTGGAGGACAATATCCCCTTTGTTGAACGTTTTTTTCAGAATTTTTCTGGCTCAGTATGCAAGTCATCACATGTGTGTAATTTTAGGTACTTAAACGCTACTGCCATATGTACAAGGCTCCAAAACCACCCAAAAAAAATTTTGCAGCACAACAAAGGATGCAAGATCATCTGTACATGGTTTGAAGACAGTGTGTGGAATTTTGATGCCCCTGTGAACCAAAATGCATTGGAACTTTATTTGGCAGACTTTTAATGTTCTAACCTGCATGTATCCAAGACAAAGGCATCAAAAAATCCGAAAAAAAACACCACACATCACAAAGGGGATTTATGATCTCTCCTGATTTTTCCGGATTTTTTGGACTTCTTTGAGAGGGAAAAAGCTGGTAAAAACATTAAAAATTGCTTGCTGGGTTCATGCTGAGTATGAGGCTTTAAGCAACCCCGAAAAAACATTGCAGGACAAAGAGTGTTGTATCTCTCTCCAGATCTTTTTCCAAGCGTTTTGGGCCACAACTGGGCCCACAATTCCAGGTACAATTTTTTGTCAATCATTTTTCCAAAAATGCAATCATTTTTCGCTAGGGAGAAACACATTATTTTCACAGTGTAATCCAATAGTCTACAACTGATTGGTTTTGACGTAGTTCTCGTATCTCTTTCTCGGCCTTTGTCACTTGCTCCGTATCAAAGAATGTTGCTTTAAAAGATTTGATAAACTTTTTCCAGGTAACCAATTTCATTTTCTCCTGATCTAATAACTGATCCGTCAGTGATCAACTGACTCCATAAACCAGCTTTTCCATCAAGGTATGACAACGCAAAAGTAACCTGTGCCTGCTCATTGATAAACGCTGCAGCATTCATCTGCATATACAAGGACACCTGGTTGACAAAAACCTCAGCCTTTTGTCCCTTAGCGCCATCGAACTTGTTGGGAGTAGCAATCTTAGGAGGTTTAATTTGACTAATCACATGCTGGGTTGGTGGTTGAGGCAATGGAGTGGGGTTTTGGTGTGTTTGAGCGGGGTTATTGTGAACCGTTTCAAATTGACGTAAGCGCTGTTCCGCCTCCATTCCTCTTCTCTCAGCTTCTATACGTTTCTGAGATTCTTTGGCTAGGTTTGCTTTGACCTCTAGGCTTTGCGAGTTGAGCTCCTGCATTTGCCTCAGTACTTCAGCCATCGAGGGTTCAGCAACTTCGGGATTCATCGCAGCTTCCTCCGTTTCGTAGTACTCCTTTTCGGAAGACTTGGAGTCCGTTGATTGAGAAGGAAGTTTAAAGTTGGGCGTTTTGGAAGAACAAGGTGGTGATACAGATTATGCGGGTTCCGCGGAGGATATTAATTTAATTTTGATGTATATCAGATCTAACTTCTTTCAACTTTGATTGCAGAGTGCAGATAGTTTCAACTTTAATCTTGACTTTATGAACTTTGAAAATTTTTGATTCACTTCCTTTAACTTCTTTCTGAATGTTTTGTTTTAATTTCTTTTTTGATTTCTTCTTTCTTTGGTTGTTCTTCTCTTGGATCTCAATAAGTAGACTTAGCAATATGTTGTAGCTTTGAGAGAGATGCAAGGAGAACAGCAAGGGTGGTCTTGTGAATGTAATAGATTGCTAAGTGAGGAGAGGCAATATGTGGGACACGAGACAAGTATGCAAAGACCTATATGTAACATGCGTGACAGGTCATAACACACACCACCAGCATTGCATGACCTAGGCTGGGAACATGATTCTTGCACTGCACATCTGAGCCAGAAAGCATATGCTACATATGTGCAAACATCTGAGCAAATTCTTAGCTATCAGGTACATATAGCTCAGCTCAGTTATCTGCTCATCTAGATATGCAAATCACATGTAATACATTCTGTAACTTTGTTCAGATTGAGACACATATTCCTAAAAATTGACTACATATATCACAACGGCTACTAAAGAAATATTCATGGCGCTGTTTAACAGTAGCAGAGGGGAATCTGGTCCCTGGGTTAAGGTGTTGGCATAAGGCCTGCTGGTGCAATGGCACACCAGCAGGATTTCCAAAAAGGGCTGTAGGCCCAGGTTAGATCTTGGTGGAAGCTAGCTACCAAAAACTTACAACAAATGATTTTTGGCTCATTCATCAACTCTGGATCCAGGAACATCATCAGCTTCAATCACTATATCATGTCCAACAATCAAAAGTTGCTCAAAAAGACAAATAGCAATGGTACCCCATGGTGGATCTTTGAAGCAGGGGCTTACTCTGCAGAAATAACTGACATCAATGTCCTCATTGATGAAAGTTTTGATGGGTTGATTGACAAGATGTTTGATTTGAACCAATTCAAGGCAGGTGATGTTGTTGATCTCAACAGTCTTGGTTTCAAAGCTCTTGTAATTGAGGATGTAGATGCTGAATGAACCATGACTTCTAGATTCATCTTGATACATACCTCTTCTTTTGATTACAATCAAAGAACAAACAGCCTCCATTCATCCTTGTAAGTCTTGAAGGAAAAAAGTGCCTTTTTTGTAAGTATCAGTGCACTGGTACACCACCAGCCATGGCACAGATTCTGGAGGGCTTCATTTGTGGGAAGCCAGCACACCATCAGTGCAAAACCCTGCACCAACATCTTGATCCCTAAGACTCATGTTCCCATCCAGGGGTCTATTTACTGCTCACAGAGACCATTTTTCCCTACCTTCCACCTTAGATTGAGGATGAGTATGTGGAACTGAACTGTCACTGTTGCTCAATTCCCTGCATTTGTAGGTACTCAATAAGAGATGAGTTGCAAATAGTAAACACCCTGACAGAACATACAATTCCTAAGGCCCTTTCCTTCCACCTTAGATTTGGAATGTGTAAGCAAACTATATTGTCAGCCAAGTTGGCCAAAAAAGTGTCTAAAATTTTATGCATTTTGCCCTCCCAGCCCTACAAAATACATTTTTTTGAAAAATAAAATGCTAGTATTGTGCTTCTCAGGTGGAGATTTCTGATAGTGTTTTCAAAATCTCAAAAATTCAAGTAGAATTTTGATACAGGGACAGTTGTATTTTAGGCATTTTTCCAACTTGAACCCCACTATTGTCACTGTTACCCTTTTGAACCAAAATCACAAAAAGGTAGTAATACCAAAAAGTGCATGGCTATCTATTGTGTAACAATCAAAAGGGCTCTCTGACTCTGAGAACTGACTAGATAACTGTGCTAAGCTTGTATACCAGTCTCCTACACATGACTTGTTTGGATAGTGCAATATGCAAACAAGCAATTCTTTGCTTTTGAAAAGAAAATCATGATTGAGACATAAAACACAATCATATTGATATTTCCCTGTCAAACCCATATATCATCCATCAAAGCTAGCTTTCACTGTGATTTGTACAATGCCTTGATGGGTTAGTTTGAACACATGGAATACCCAAATTTTTCATCACACACAAGGCCTCTTAATCTGATATTGTTCAGGAAGAATTCACCAGGATCCCAGCACATCGACTCACAAGTTTGCAAACCAAAGATTAAGGAGAGAGTTATAGTTGTACCACAGAAATCAGAAGATGATGACGTGTGTAATGATGTTGAAGACCCCATTGAACATCAATTGAAGCAGTTTATGTGAACATAATACTTGAACTGTGAAGTTGGGTCAAGACAGCCTTGTTCAACTTAGAGACCATTTATATGGGGTCTTGGCCGAGTAAAAGTGGAGAAAAGGCAGGTTTGATATTAGTCAGGATATGATAAGACAAAGCTTGGCATTCAAAGAAACCAACATTAAAAGTCAAAACCAAACATAGCTTCCTAATTCTGATAGTGAGCAAGGTAGCGCTTGAACTCTCAACCGCTATTATGTGAGCCATAGATTAAAGCAAAGGAATGGAACCCTACTATTAGATTAAAATGACCCAAACGGAGTAATTTGACAATTCTCCAAAGTCTGGTTTGAAAAGATAAGTTCAGAGATAATAACACAAAACTCGAAAATCGAAAATCACACACTCAAACTTGAAAAAATGAATGAAAACCATAGAAGGATTAAGAAAAGAGACTACCGAAGAAAAAAACTAAAACAAATCACTCATTACTGTATCTAACATTTCAATAGTTTCTTGATCATTGATTTGAGCAGGATCACAGAGAAAATAAGAGATTGGATTTTCATTCCTAGGTTCACCATTCAAATCAATAGATATTGTTAAAACTTGAAGGAATTCTAATTTATCTTTACTTAAACTTTCTGAAGCTGATAATATGTACCACCAAGCCGTTGATAGTATCTCGTTTTCTTCGATTCTGGCTGGTAAAGATTTCATTCGACGATGACGATGAGAAGCTGATCGTAAACGGATTGCATGAGATCGAAATTTGTAGGGGCCTGATCGGGTTTTGAGTAAAGATTGAGGATCACAAACTTGCACACTTCTAATATCTACTTGTTTTAAATGGTTTTGATATTCTAGTTGATTAGAACCTGGAAGTTTTACTGGAGTTCCTAACTGTGTATGATCATTGAATGATGGTCTGATAGAAAAAGCTTCGCGGATTTGATGCAGGTCAAAGACTGTGATCAGATTTGAGTCTTTATCAGGTGTGTACCCAACGAGTTTGTCTAAGTCTTCGCAAGTGATCACGAATTGACGGGTGGAAGGAAGTGGTTTGATCACAGGATGTATTTCGTATGTGATATTTGTGCCGGTAGACTGACGCGGGCGTTTTTTGGGCGGAACTCGGGAGTTTTTGTCTGATGGTACGACTCGTGGAGTCTTAACAACTTCATGCTTCCTGTTATCCGTACGTATCACGCTAGTATCTGAACCTGTGTGATCGAGATAGAAATCAAATTGGTCAAGAATTGAAGTAAGTTTCACTATCTAGGATATGAAGGAGATCTCAACTCAGATGAATATTGAGATCCCCACATCTTACGATAAGCAGAAAGACATTCACCAATCGCATTTGATTCGCTCAACTTGGTTTTGATTCGATCGAGACAAGCTACCCTTGAACCAGTTTGATCTAATCTTAATCTCTTACAAATCTCCTTGAGGTTAGCTGATGTGAGTAGACAGATAGGTAGAGTGATCGTCGTATCGTCATCTGATTGCTTGTTTTCAGGTAAAGGTTGAAATGAACTTGTGGGTATGATCATCATGAAGGACACTGATTGCTCAAAATTGTATGGGACCACCACAAAATTTTTTACCTACAGCTGGCAGTAAAATACTTGTTTTAAACTTCTCGAATCTCAATAGAGTTTTTGCACTGAATTACAATTTGAGCTGCCTAATTTTTTGGCTTAACATTTTTCCCCTCTGGGATTTCCGTCAGTCAATGGCAGTCAGATTGAGCTCATCGCGTGCATCAAGGCTGATCCATCCTCAATTTTTCCCACTGCCTCAGAACTCAAGTAAATTTACCAAACTCCATTACTGCTTATTGCACACTTTGATGGGTAGCAAGGGACTTGCAATAAACTTGCATAAACCCATTGCTCAAAGTCAAGTCTTTTGCAGGAGCTTCCTTCATGTCCATCTAGACTACACATGCCACTACCAGAGATTACTACATGGTCTATTGAGAGAAAATGTGCACTTTGCTCTTGCGCATAATGTACACCATTCTTTTCCAAGAAAGCTAGCTCCCTCTTGCCTAAAAATAATCTCAAAGATTGAGAGTTTACGGTCAATCACGCATGTGATGTCCTCCTTGAGCACAAATCTGCCTTTAAGGATCAATCTTTGAACCACATTTTAAACAACAGGGGATTGAATCCTTTAAAAGAATGAGCATAAACCCTGCGCAGGGGATTGGTGCACACTTTTTCTCTTTGCTTCATGTAAAGATCTTCAGTATGGAATTCTCTAAATGGGTCACAGGAAAGCTTCCTGCCAAACCCTCTACTCTGAGCGATAAGTTTCTGTAAGTTTTGGTGAAGTCCCTTGCTGTGCATTGGAGTTTGTGACAAGAAGTAAGGGACTTTGATAAGCTTAGAACTCAAGCTATGTTTCTCTGATACCAGTAACCATAAGCTTCTAAGTAGTGTTGTGGTGGCATTTATTTCCCTGCATGTCAATGTGGGTTCATAGCCCTCAAAAAGGAATCTTAAGCAAAATTGTGAGGACGTGGCCGCGTCGGAAGAGGGGCTTATCAGCCTAGCTGTCTTGATGTCTGCAAACCTGACTCATTTTTAAGCGAGATCACTGTAAACGTAGTTTGATAAATGCATTTCTACTTCCCTAACTGTAGTTTGGATTTATGTTTTGGAAACCTTTGGGATTGATCGAGCTCAGCATTTTCTTCACCTTATAACTATCAGGCCTCGATGCGCATCTCAAACCTTCAAACCAGCAAGTTCTTAGGATCATTAGCATTCTCCAGATTAGCCTTCTGTCTCATTTCATCAAGCCCTGACGTGTACGACGAGACACTGCTCCTTCGGCCTCTGCCTGATGGCAAACTACACGCCCGTTTCAACTTCAGCCTCCAATCATCACTTCCAACTACACCTGCCCACCTGCTTTCGGTGATTAACGATACCTTCACCCAATCCAACATCCGACTTAGAGAATCGGATCTGATTCCACCTTCATTCTCAGAGCTTATCCATCAATTTTCAATCGCTGAATTTGGCCTCTCACTAAGTAGAGGCAGGTGGGACGATACCAGGTGGGCGAAACCGACCTCTGTCGCTCACCCCATTGATCGTAAACCACGAGGCGCTCAGGTTTGGGCTTGGCTTGATCGACCAGAACCCAAAGCATCAAGCTTCAACGAATTGAACCATGACATGCAACATGCAAGCAGTATTGATAATAATTGGGCAGGGTTAACGAATACATTGGCTGGTTTATTCTGCGCCTCTCTTGGTCAGCTTTCTCAACCGGCTCACATCACTCGGCCACCTCCATCACTATTCCCAAGGCGAAATCAGGAACGTTTTAGGACTGATACTGGAGAGGAGATTGAAGCCGAACTTTTTCATGGATTACTGCCGCTAGAGCAACCATGTACTGAAAACCTGTCACCTGTCTTGCGATTATTGCCCTGTAAAGGCCACGCTGGTTTATCCATGCTCATAAATCCTCATAGACTTTTTGAAGCACATTGGCAATCAATTGCGGTAGAGCTTAGAAAGGGTACAGGAGATGGACAAGCAGGGATGCAATTAGAATTGATCATCGAATCTGTTTTAGATCCTGTAAGGCGTGATAAAAGCGCCGGTGGGCAAGGAAAACGAGGTGAGGGCTACGTCTGAAAAAGGCAGTCAAACTTTCAGATAACTCTATTTTAGGAACCTCATCTCCGTGCTTCTGTGATTTGTCTTGAATTAGATTGGTCCCTTAAGTCTACTTTTGATCGATCGGTGGAAAGAGTCTGCCCAGTCGCTCGTTCAAGTAAAATCATTGTCGTTGATGACCCTGCTGCAGTTGTTGAACCGAGAGCTGAAGCTGATGGATTACCGATCAATGGTCTTCATTCCTTCGATTTGATGAAAGGTAAACCACAGGTTTAGTCTCATCTGGTCATCTGATTTGAAATTATCCCAGACCACATTTTTTTCATTTGCTTATCTGCTTGTGTTGTCTTTGCTTTTGCTTTTGCCTTGAGGCAGCGGTCTTGCCTCTGGAAATCGGGATGAATTGGCCATCTGAGTCTCATTTGGTTTACCGTATGTGAACGACCACGCTTTCACCATGTCTGTGGAATCTAACAATTGATTCGGCGTTTGACAGCTTCAAGCTATGCTCCTTCATTAGTCTCAATTGAGCGATTTTGGTCCGGTGCAGGTCAAGCAGATGGGCGATTAGGAGTCGAGATCAGGAATAATGCCAATCAAGCTATCGAGGCTGTTTATATTGAGCAATTACCTTGGTGGATCAATGCTTACATTCATACACTCACTACCACAATCGACGAAAAGAAAGCAGGTAAGTAATAAACCTCTCAGATCTGCGGGAGAAGTGAGGTTTGGTATTATTAAATCTATGTCTGACTAAGCGCACCTTCGCAACTCATATTTTTCTGACCTACACAGATCAAATCGTGATCAAAAAACACATCACACCATCACGAGCACGACAACGTCCACTGACTCTATCCTTGACCCTGAGATTACCACCTAAGAGTTGTGTAAGGATTGACTTTGAGTACACCAAGTCCTTATTACTTTACACTGAATATGCATCAGATGCCAATCGTGGATTTGACCTGCCTCCGGCAGTTTTACTGATCTCTAAGACTGGTGAAAGATTTTGGACTACGGCTGGTTTGATTTATCTAGCTACGCCTGATTTCTCGATGCCTTATAATGTGATCATTGTTACTTCCACTGGTGCGCGTTTTTCTGTATTCAAAAGTGACGGACAAGTTCAACTTCAATATTGACATCTATGTTGGGACCTGAAAAACAGTGATGGCTTTATTCTTTGGATCTGTCTTCAATCTATTGGTTCGAGAATTCAAGCTTGTGAAGTTGCCAAAACAAAAGAGTAGGGGTTGAATGGATTAGAAATCTCAGGGGCACATCGTTGACTGTACGTAGATGTTTTGGAAAGTTCAGGATGATGTCAACGATCTCATGATGATTTGAGGGTTTGAAGATCTACAATGTACTAAATTTGCAAATGTTCGTCCAGTATTGCTACTCAACATCCAGACTTGGAAGTGTCAATATGATATGTATCAATAGTAACATCAAGTTTCAAGAGTTTGTGAGTATGAGGGATTGAGATCCAAGGTTTCATCATTAATCTGTTCACCTTGATCACCATTCTCAAGATCATCCTTCTCCGTCTATTTTCTGGAAATTTCTTGTCTCATAATATAACCCTTTCAGGTAGGATGCGCTGTTTTCTATGTTTTGACATATGGTGTATCACAATCTTGTGCCTCAGTCCATGTGTGCGCTTTATTCAATAACTACATAGCACTGATTCACAAGACTCCTCTTGGACCAACAAAAAAGACATCTAGGATACTTGAGGTGGTACATTTGTTTTGTGAAAGGTGCCCCAAGTTAACCAAGTCCCTCTAGTCAGACAATTTTTCCTTGCAAGCTTGGATGTCTGTGAAGTGACGTATGACTTATCCGCTGGTCTTGGTGGGCCAGCAGGGGTGGCAAATTTCAGTTTGGTAGGAAGGTTTTCCAAAACCTAAACTCTCACATCCTCTCAATCAACCTGTGTGCCCATTTTAACTGTGGCCACCCATGTCATTGCCTTCAAATATGCCTGTTCATATTTCTTGTATATCACTGTGAGAATTCCCAAGAAGGACAAGAAGTTTTTGAAGTTGAAATTTGGTTACAAGCAACAACTGTAGTTTTGAAATAAAATTGACAGCTGACCCCAATGATTGCATTTGTGTTTCTCTTGCAAGAGGACTCTTATTTGATCAGTGAATTTTGTTCTATAAAAGTTGTTCATTTCTTTGCTCTGAAGATTTTGCTGTCCAAGAAAATCAATAGCGGTGTACAAACCTACAACCCAACATGAAAACCCATGAAAAAAACCCATGACAACCCAACTTTTTTATGGGTTTTTTTCATGGGTATTTTCACATGGGTTGAAATCGGCATGAGCTGACCACCTGTTTCTTAAAAAAAATTGAGTTCAATATGGACTCAACTAACACTTCCCCTTCCTTGCCAGCTCAACGCACGAATCCTTCCACAAACCAGTCACACCCACACCAACTCCGACTTCAAACTCGGTTCAAGATCCTTCAGTTTCAATTGGCACAAACACGGCGGGATCTCACCCTAATACACCCTCCACTGACCGGTTCAATATGATACATTACAATTGATTTGATATGATTCACTTTCATCTAACTTTGGGTTTCTTCTATGATATCTTTCTCTTCTCTGACTTTGTTAAACTCATCATGACTTTGTTCAATCCAAACAAATTAAATTTATAAAAATCTAAAAAGGTTCTGCATATCTGATAAATGCTGCTTGTCTTTTTATTAATCCCATTATTGTCTTGATCTTAGAGTTTATCATACTTGAACAAGTCCAACTATCGTTCTCTTTAAGTACTCCGCTGAAGTCTATTTTTTTTTCTTTTTAAGTGCATTGGGCTTTATTGCATGAAACACTAGCTAAACAAGTTAAATTGAAAAGGACCAGTACACCTTGGAGAATTTGGCCATCTCGTTGGAACAAAGAGTGTCGTTGCCAGTTGATGATCAGATTCTTTAATCTGTTTTTTTTTACCATAATGCTTTTTTCCCTTGTGTGCAAGCACGCCCCAATTTTTTGGGAGCTTGGTGGGTTTTTTCCTTTTAAACGTCCCAATTATCTGGGAGTTTGGTGGATTTTTCCTTTTTAAAAGACAACAAGGTTGAGCTTTTATTGAACTGCCTCGCCGGTTATTACCCGCCGAACTCCGTAACGAGATTAAGCAGTATGCTGTTTCTGATATTTTTCAATCGAACCCAGTTACGTGAGTACTTATCAGCGGTTTAAGGATGTAAAAGGATGTTAAAGACTGCCTCGCCGGTTATTGCCCGACAAACTCCGTAACGAGGTTAAGCAGTACGCTGTTTCTGATATTTTTCAATCGAACCCAGTTATGTGAGTACTTATCAGCGATTTTTCTTCTTTTGATCAATTTGGTTCTTTCCATCTCGTGGCAATTTGTTCTTTGTTCCGCGGCCGTTCTCCTTGGTCCTGGTCCTGCAGATAAGAATGAAAGTTATGGCGTTCAAACATGTGCAAGAAATTTGCAAAACCAATTTCTTGCACGGATCTTGCTTAATTAATTTTTTCACAACCCCCTGCTGTATGTATCTCATCAAGGGCAAACTGAGTCCTCGAAGCGGGGAAGCCTAGGTTCACACATAACTTTCTTAAGTCTGCAAGTTTTGTGGAAGTTCTATGCAAGATGTTTAAAAGAACTTGCACAGAACTTTCTTGCAACTTGCAAATTTCTTGCGCATGTTTGAACGCCATAAGTGTACAAATCTTTTTAAGGCTGAAGTCTATGATAAAAGTCGGTGAGAGCATCCACAGTGGTGGGCTCCAAATCGGGGCTCCAAATCGCACGAATTCAAATTTGGTGGGGCCCCAAATCAATCCGGATGCAGTCGTTCGGACTTCAAAAGTGTAGATTCTATGTGTTTACACACACTTTGAGATTGGTATGCGTGGGCTTAGTTGGAGAATGAAGATGGTTACAGACTCACCTCAGGATCAGATTCAAAGTTATCTGATGGCCTCAATGCCTGACGCTTTTCCTGTTGTTCGGCATGCGCTATCACAGCATCAGTTTGGGCAGCCTGCAAGGTAAGGATGTCAGCTGCATCAAATCCAGGGATAAATTGGACACTGTACTCACCGCCTCGGCTCGTGCCTTGAGCTTGCTCGGATGCGGAGCTACAAATGAAATCCCAGCCTTATTTTTAGGATAACTTGCATGTGCCTCTTCAACCCACGATTGAAAATTGCTGTGATCTAACACTTTGCGGTTCCTGTTTGTCTTTGGAAAGCTGTGGTTTGAAGCAATGTATAGAGTCCAAACCCCCCCACTCTCCTCATCGAAAATTACCTTGTTGAGTACAGACTTGATGTGCGCCCCTGTGTTGTCACTTTTGGCAAGTTCAGCGCATTTTAACCTGAGTTCATCTAAATTGAAATTGTTCGAATCCCATTCAATCGTACAGTTGGAGCAGGTGATTTGGTGAAACCCAGACTTGTTTTGCTTGTTGGGCACGTAGAAATCACAGTTAAAGTTGAACTTGAAGGGGCCATCTTCATCTTCTGCTGCACGATTTTCAGAGTTGCCCTTGGTCTTTGAAGCACAATTGACCTTTGAAATTTTGAGGCGAGTCAGTCTAGATATAAGAAAAAAGAATAGATACAGAAAGTGAGACATACCCCATTAGTCAAATCTGCTAAGACTTCTGGTCCAGATGATTCAGATCTAGAAGACAATCTTTTGTTCTTGTTGGTTTGGCTGATACCGAGAAAGATTGGATCCAGATGTTGGTTTTCGCTCATGGTTGATTTTGATTGTACAAAGAACAAGAGCTAGAGAAGGAAATTCAAATCAGGAGTGATGGATCATTCTCAAGCAAAAAAAAATTCATCACAGCAGCTGCGGTGACTGCGGCAACTGCGGCAACTGGAAACTTTTTTTTTCTCGGGCCAGGGGTGCCATTCATTTTAGAAAAAGTAATAGCCCAAAGCTCGAAATTTGAAGCCGGCTACAAAAAAATTTGGCGATGGGGACTGCCATTGCACCAAAAAATCGGGGCTCAGTCACCAAATTTGGCGATAGCCCCGATTTGGAGCCCACCACTGTGGATGCTCTGAGAAGGCAAAGGAGAATCTGATGATTTGGCCGAGAGGGTCGGCCAGGGTCGGCACTTGGTCAGCGGACCTTTTTGGGGGTCTGGAAGGTCAAATTTGTCAAATTTGACGAATTACGATTCCTTCCCCACATTTGACTGAATCAAACTCTTATTATCAACTGTGACCAATCGACAACCCGTCGATCAGCACCATCGATCAAAATGAAAAACCCAAGAAAAGCAAAAGCTCGACTTCCTCGGACCAAAAAATCGCCACAGACTCATCCAGATATGTTATGTCGACTACCGAACGAACTGCTTCTTCAGATCATGAAACATCTTATCGATGACCCTAGTGATCTTAAAGAACATCTATGCACGAAGGTTCGGCAAGGACATCCTCTCTTATTCGGAAAGCAGTCGAGATTATGGATCTATCAGCATAAGCCGGAATCACCCCTCTTGACCGATTTTCAAGCGTTTTCAGTTGTGAATCGAAAAATTTATCATCTCAGTCAACCTATGATATGGAATGTGAGCAAACTTTGACTCAGTATAGCTACCAAGATAGGACATGCTGGATGAGTATTGATCAGGATATGATACCGAACTTGTCTGTTTCTACCTAGTCTCTCAGCTTTCCTTCGGTATTATCTGCACCAATGTCCTTTTGGATCAGCGACATCTTACCAAAACACGGATCTCACGTACAGGTACTAGATGTGTTATTGCGCTCGGAATGGCTCCAGACACCTCGGGAATCAATTTCAATCAATGAAGCCATCAGAAACAAAAAATCACATCGCTATTCACTTCGATCTTTTGATATAAAGCAAATCAAGTTTATAAAAGAAGATAAAGAGTATTGGCAAGTCGATCAGATTCATTCTGACAATCTAGCTGTTTTCAATGACGGAGGAAACCGTGCATACAGACCGCACCATTCGATACGCACAGCTTTTGGTCTGTGTCAAGAGAATTTAATCAAAGTGCTGTCTCATTGTGAAAACCTTACCACACTCTATCTTGGAGTTCCAGAGTGGGGCCGTCACACAAAAGAACGACTGGATAACTTATGTTGCAATCTTGATTCACTGTTCTCTGAACTCGGACATCTTCAACATCTCCAAATTCGAGGCCCTTTATTTTCACGTATCTACGCAAGGTGCTTTCAAGAGCCTCTCAAACATCTTCAACTTCTTGAATCACTCGAGCTTAAGAATATCATAGTGGACAACATGAAGGATCTTGGCCGTCTTCTTGGCTGTCTATATAATCTCGAACATCTTGAACATCTTGTCCTAAGGCGTGTGTATATCTGCCGTAGCTGCACTGGATATCAACCAGTCCCTCCTCGACTACTCCAGCTCAAGATTCAAAGTAACTTGACTCATCTGGAAGTCGAATTTGCTGATGTCTATAGCTCTATTGAATTCGATCAATTTTCTCTACCGGCTTTAACACACCTAACGATACGATTCTGCTTTGATTTTCATTCTATACAATGCTGGAATGGGTGTAAAGACCACCCCGATCTTACTCTCCTCCATCTCAGAGAAGATAGTTTTCTGTTCGATCCAAACGCGAAATTATTTCCCAAACTTAAGGTATTGAATTTACGTATAAACTTTCAGTGTAATCTTATAAATATATCTTTAGAGCCTATTCTGTCTTCGTTAAATATTTTCTGTGAATCTCGAGGAATTGAATTCAGGGTTTTTCATGAAGAGGAAAAGGACGACACATGGCATGTAACAACACGTTCTTCCATTGATGATCAATTAGAAAACTATCCTTATCCTCATTAAACAGCTGTATAGTAGTATGTACATCACTTTACTTCCAGAAAGTCAAAACTTATTTCAAAGTCTCCTTTGTATCAATATCCCCTTTCCTTCAAGTTGATCAATATAACATCTTTAGATGCAAGAACACTCCTCCCACAGATGTTTTTCAAAGGTTAGAACCAATTTTGTCTCGAGGAGCATTAGGTCTACTTCTTCCCAATTATCCACTTGGAATTGAGGAAAACTGAATGTGTGCAAAACACACTTTGACAAAGTTGAAATTTCCAAGTTTCAAAACCAGAGAACAAATCAGAAAACTATGTCCCTCAGGGTCATACATTTGTATAGTATATATTTTTAGTGCCTGATTGATCCTTCACAGGCCATTCTGTGGTCAAGTTTTTCTACTTCAGTTTATCCTTGAATGTAGATTTGCAAGCCACCTTACCTTTCGCTTACCACAAAGGGTTGCTTGAAAAGTGCGAGAAGCCTGGGATCTCTTAAATTGGCATTGAGTCCAAGTGAATATGGAAAAGAAATCAGTTAAAGAGAGATGTCTGTTACATTCTGTAGCCTTGCTCAAAGGGTCATTGGTCAGTCAGATAGACAAATAGGAGCTGCAAGAGATCACAAGAATGTGGCAAACTGATCAGGTATGTATGAGTCATGAATCACATACTTTTAAGGGAGAGAATATCAGAAGAAAGAAAGAAACCAGTGATATCATTTCCCTGACCTTGATCAAGTCTTGACATCATGTACATGTAACACACTATGAGCCTTCTCAAAGACAGGAAACCAGATGAGGGGAACCGGAACTTGTGTTTATCAATCAAGGACCAAATGTCCCTGAAGGGTAATGCACCGACCCGGCCCCGGCCCAGTAAATCTGGGCGGACCGGGGCCAACCCCTCCCCTACAGACCGGGCCAGCCGGGTCTGCCAGCTATACCGATGAGATATGCTCAAAAAAACAAAAAAGGAAAAAAAACTTGTATATATTATACTTGATTTTCCAAATTTTTTATCTTTTCTATCCCTTTCTAGAGTGACTTGATAGGTACAGTTGATCCAGATTGGCTTGACCAATCGAAAAAATCGAAAGTTTTTTGGAGAGTGATACAGGCCAAATACAGGCTTGATTCTAAGCATATGCTACCATCGAAGCATGGGATTTGGAATATCTCTTGACCGTCGAAACCGGTCAAGAGCTGGTCTACATACCACACCACATCACCACCACACCAACAACAATAACCTCAATACCACCGTCAAACCCCGATACCCTGTCCAAACCTTCACAACCATGCCGAGAGGACCAAGCAAGCGACAACTCCAACTTGCCGAGGACGCGAGGGCACTCGAGGAAGCGTAAGTTTGATATCTTTTCCTTTTCGATATCGTTTCCTTTTTGATTTCAACTGACATTCGATCTCATTTCCTTTTTTGATATCGTTTCCTTTTTGATTTCAATCGATATCCAATCCCCTTCCCTTTCAACATCACTTCCTTTTTCATTCAAACCTCAATCACATCGGATTCACCTGAGTTTCTTATTTAAACCCGATCAATCTATCCATCTTCTCAACTTCCAACCACTCAATCAACCGACTTTCTTGACTTCCAATGATTGTCTTCTTTCTTCTTAGCGCTGAAAAAAGAGCAAGAAGGGCTCCACAGGAAGGTCTTAGTCCTCCTCGTGGCCGCGGTGGCAGTCCTTATTACATGAACAAGTAAGTTTTGTTCTCATTATTTCGACTCTCATCATTGTTGCATTCTTTCTGACTACTGTTTATTCGTTTGTAGGGACGGTCACCACTGGGAACTTGTTCGAGTTAATGGTCAACGCCAATATCTCGATTCAGAGTCGATCCATGTCAATCCCTATGGAGAAGGTGGTCCTCGTGAGTTCCGTTGCCGACTTCAAGCGGAAGCCAATATCAATGATTGTCAGTTTTCTTTCTCTATTCTTTAGAATTTCTCTGGATTAAATGAAACTAACCAATACTTTCACTTCTTTCCACCTATCAACGGTGTCTCATCAGTATTGAATACTCCTCAACATTCTGGATCTGAAGCCGCCGAGGAACTTCATTTTTGGAATGCCAGCGAGTTGGATCCAAGGTTTGGCGATGGAGGATACAATATCCAAGCTCGAGGTGAAGAGCGTAGTAAGTTTTTCTTCTTTTCATAGAGCCTGTTCGAAAAATTCAAACTGACGTGTCCTTGAGTTAGCTCCACGCATTGAGCTGGATCTCACTCATTCGCCCTGTCTCATCGCCGCTCCGCTCCCCCAATCTGGGTCAATCCTTGCTGCCAGCGACGAATCAAAACCATCAAAAGCCAAGTTATTCTTTAGGGCTTATATACCCATTCCACTTACTGATACTGAGCGACGAAACGGTTTGGCTCAAAACTACATCGACTACGAGACTGAAGACTCCATCGATGTGATGGTTCAAGTCAATGGCGTGTCATTGACTGAAATCAAGAATTCCCTTTTCGATCTGTGCAACACCAACAAAAACGGTACCGGACGAATACTCAAGCAAGCTGACAATGATCGTCAGGTCACTTTCAAAGCTTACGTAACTCAAGGTGGCGTCTTTGGTAAAACTTTGCCTCCGGTGATCAAAAACGATTTGATCTTTACTGCATTCAAGAATATGGCGATCAGCAAGAAATGTAAAGGTAAAGAAATGGGTTTCCGCATAATGATGGAAAACCCAAAGAAAATGGCTCGTAACAACTCGAAAGTAAGTGACT
Source organism: Melampsora larici-populina 98AG31 (assembly GCF_000204055.1). Taxonomy (NCBI): domain Eukaryota; kingdom Fungi; phylum Basidiomycota; class Pucciniomycetes; order Pucciniales; family Melampsoraceae; genus Melampsora; species Melampsora laricis-populina. The sequence goes on along the minus strand of NW_006768799.1, from coordinate 213,265 downwards.
TGTCTTCTTCATGCTTCCATTTTCTCGTTTTTGATCAACTGACTTTGAACTCTGAGCAGCAACTCCAAGTCGATCAAGCATTGGCCCATGCTGATCCGGACACAATTGATCGCGCTCGACACGATCAGTTAGAGATGGCAGTAAGTACCACGTCTCATCTTTTTCCTTTGATCTTGAAGAACTCAAACTAATGAACGACTTTGCTCAAACAGTCAATTGGTGTCGAACCGACTGTTCAGTCTATACATACCAAGCTCATGACCATGTATGGAAAGTGCTCGATCAATGGGAGGGAGTGCATGGGAATGATCAACCCATTGAACCCTTGCCAAGGAATGCATCTCTCCTTTATCGCATTCGACTTATGGGCCGAAGCTGTGGTAAGTTTCTCTTTTGTTAATATTCACAATCAATCAAAACTGACCGATATCTTTGGAATAGGCGAATAAGACTCCAGGAGTCTCGGTCCACAAGCCACCTACCGGACCTGAATTTGTCTGGGAAGATCTTGAACAACCAATCAACCCTCATGCATACTCCGCACCAAATTCTCAATCCACGAGCTCTGCGACGATGGTTCCAGTCGGCAATGGTTTGTTCGCCTTGAACAACACCACCAACCACCAACCGCCTGAAGCTCAAACTGACATGACACTCCCAAGACCACTTCCGGAAATCGAAGACTATCTCGACTTCTGTACGATCAGCAAGGACGACTCCACGACTCGAGGTATAGTCAAAGATTTGGACATTGTCGACTTTGAGATGTTCGAGTCTGAAGAACTCAGTGTGGACGAAATGAAAAAGCTTGGTTTTCCCTTCGGAGCTCGCCTTCGTCTCCATGCGAAATTGGCTTCCTATCGACTTGATCTCAAAAGAAGAAACCATTGCCCAGTCTAAAGTTTTCTTCCTCAACAAAAAAAATGTACTGACTGATCTCTCAAAGAGTGTGTTTGGAAAGTGTTGTAGCTACAGTACTGTACATTAAAATATTATTATCCCTTTTGTGTTTTGTTTGATAGCTCTGCAATAAAAAAGTCTGTGTCAATGAATAAAAAAGTGCTTGAATAAACACTATGAGCCCCAGTTTGACTTGATCAAGTCTATGAGAACTTGCGTTGATAACTGAGTTATTTCTTACAAGAAAAATTGCTTCATTTATCAATGAAAGGCGTACAATCAATAAGTTGCTTCATTTATCAGTGTGACATTACAATCAATAAATTGGCACTTCCTCTGAAGACCTTCTCATTTCTCAAAGAGAACTTTTTTATCTCGCAGGTATTTTTCTCACATGATAATGTTAAAGATTGGTTCAATGACCTTTTGATTTCTGTAGAACATTTTTTTTAAAATTAAAAAATATTTGAGGATCTGATAATGTACAAAGGATGTTATGGAAGTCGATTGCTCCATCTTCTGTACCCACAAAATTGATACAGTTTTGTAATAAAAGTCTCCCTTGAGACATCACTCATTGCCTTATGAAGACATCGAAACCTGTTAATGGCATTTGCAAATTTCCCCTCCCGACGAAGCTTGTCCTTGAACACCTTGAAGACCCGCTCGATTGGATTGAAATCCGGCGAGTACGGTGGTAGATACACCAAGAGAACTCCCACCCTGTCACACAACTCTTGAATGATGCCACGGCGATGAATCGGTGCATTGTCCATTACAAGGACAGAATTCCGATTCGGGTAAGGTTGCATTACAGGAAGCTACAGTCAATAGATGTATAGTCAGCTTCTTGAAGTGGATCAGATTTTGAAGCAAGAGAAAAAACTTACAAGAACGTGTTTAAGAAATGCTTCGAATTCATTTCGAGTATAAGCATTGATCTTGCTGTTGACTGCTAGCAAACCCAATTCGCATATTGCAGCCAGCATGCTGTAGTGACGACCGTTGCGTTTGCGCTTCAACGCTCTCGGTCGCTCGCCTCGCTTGGACCGAACGTGCTTCCGTTGCACATCTTGTGCTCGTAAACCACATTCATCTAGGTTAAGTTGAAGTAAATTCAAGTTTAAATCAGTCTCATGCTTCTTTAATCAAAGAGAAAGAAAGAAGAATGGAAAACTTACCAAGGAAAACAAGAAAGTCATGTGGAATTCGACAGATTCGAGCAGAATAGGCTGATCGAAGGGCTGGTGATTGCATCGGATCGACGGCAGAGACTTTATGGACGGTAAGAGCAAGACGGTCCTTGAGATCGTTGGAGATTGTTTGTCGAGAAGCCACGAGATCCGTGTGATTGTACATGGCAGCTTGAACCTCGTCGAGAAACAGTGTAGGATCGGCGTCAATGAGTTCGGCCATAAAGTCTCGATCCTCGTCAGTGTATAGAGTTGGTCGGCCTCGTCGTTCGTAAGTGGCAGGATCCCGTACAACCGCTCGAGTCTCATCGTAGAGAGCCTTCCATCTTGAGAAGGTTCTCGGTTTGATCGCAGTAACCAGTTGCTCGTTGATTGATTGGGTGTTTTGACCCAATAAGAGCTTGGACAGAGCGAGAGCCTTGATTTGGGGTGAGTATAGTACGAACGGCATTGGGCATCGAGGAAGGTGACAGTGGTTTGTTGGTGGTGTGGTGGTGATGGTGGTGTGGTATGTAGACAGCTCTTGACCGGTTTCGACGGTCAAGAGATATTCCAAATCCCATGCTTCGATTGTAGCATATGCTTAAAATCAAGCCTGTATTTGGCCTGTATCACTCTCAAAAAAACTTTTGATTTTTTCGATTGGTCAAGCCAATCTGGATCAACTGTAATTTAAAACAAAGACACAAAGATACATGTCCTCTATACATTATATCTGGGGAGATTACAAGGTTTTTGGTGAACTTTGAGGTCATTTGCACCAAAACTCACCCCCCAACCATATGCGAGCCAGACCAGGTTGAGCCAGCTTCACCCAAATCATGGCTGAGACCTGCTTGTCCCGGTCCCGGTCCCGGTACCAGACTAGGCTTTCCGGACCAGGTGAATGCATTACTGAAGGGTGATTAGGGGACCTATGAATGAGCAGACCATTCTAGCACCAACACTGGACCAGCAGCGCAGTGAAAAGCTGAAGCACTGCTTTAAAAAGCAGTGCTGCGGGGTGCGCGCCAGTTGCGCTTCAGAGTCTCTCAAATTCCCAAAGCATGAACTCGGCAGCGCTTTTTGAAATAAATTTTTGGATTTAAATTTTTCCGCAGAGCTCCCGGAGCTAGGGCCACGCTTTGACGCTTGCAGCGCCTGAAGCGTACTATCCCCTACTATACCCCCCTTTCACCTCACATCACTACCAAATGTGTCAATTTTCATTCAAAAACAATCCCTTGACACCATATTCCTCTCAATTTTGCCAAAAGAAGCAATCTGTTGTCTCAATTGGTATCAATATGCTCTTGATCCCGCCACTCTTTCATTGAATCTACCCCTTGCACCAGCCCCTTGCGCCATGGACTATTCACAGGCAACCAATTCACCTTTACTCGACTCTCAAATACTACTCTTCAAAGCCAATTAGTGCTCATGGAAGATCTCAACTACTTTACAATATTATCTTTTTGCATCGGGTCCTTTTTCCTTTCGAGTTTTCCATAATTCCATCAACTGATCACTTACAGATCTATCAACTTCACATCATCTATTATCTCTTTCTCAATCTTTTGATTTTAAATCATTCACAATTTTTTTCTACCTCACGTCTTATCATACCTTTGCAACTGGAACTTGCCTTTGGATTGTCTCAACAAACAGGGTCCATGTGGAAGCAATGGCAATCCAACACCGTCATCAAGTCAACCTCACCGTATAAGGAAATCACCTTCACAACACAGAAATCTGATCTCCCCCAGCCCGGATAGCAGACACCAACTAGCAATCAACACAACTCCTGTCCCTTCAAAAAGGGTTAATGGAACACCAAACACACCTCAGTTCAATGTTTACAAGATCACAAGCGCAACTTGGCACACAAGGTTGAGCTGAGGTGTGTTTGCAGAACACACCTCAGCAATTTTTCTCAAGGGGGACTTGGGGTAGGGATGGAGGACTCAGACAACTTGTATGATTGAATTGAAAACATGGCATAGGGCACTTCTAACGCAGAACAACTGTTTGTTCATCTTTAAAGCAACGCCGGGCCACTGCGCTGCCAAAATCGCGCAACGCAGTGGAACGCACCGCAGCCGCTATGTGCCGCACCGCAGCGCACCGCAGCGTTTCTGCAGCTGCCAACTGCGCTGCTCAATTCGAGTTGAAAACCAAGGGGTTGCGGTGCGGACACAGCCGTGGCTCGGGCAGCGCAACCCCGCAGCGGGCCGGGTAGCTGGGCAAAGGGTTCAATGGTACAACCCTTTGCCCATCAATCCATCGACCAATCAGCACATTCTCACCTTAAATCGCAACCTCACATCATCAGCAACCCCAACTAATCTCGAAAAGGCAAATCCACCTCAACGAATCAGGGGTGATGATATCACCCTTGATTGAAGAAGCACTATGCTTCATTCCCGAACGTTTCAGACCTTCCTTGTCCCGGAAGTTGGCAATATCAAGTTCCCCTCCATCGCCCAGCCTTCAACACTTTCTATCGGGTTTTCATCCTTTCAAAGTTATTTTTTATCCAATCGTCATGGCTAGTAGCCCAGGTGACGAACGTGATCTGGATGATACCTCACAACCTCAGAATAACGTGTCTTCCACTCCTTTACGTCGCTCCAGCAGTCCACCGACTCCTCGTAAAAGTCTCTCTACCATGATTCAGCCCTCAGCTGATAGCAGAATCACTATAACTCTTCCACAACATTCACAATCATCTACTACGTCTCGCCAGAAGAAATCGAGTCAAAAAGCTAAGGATGGAAAGAATTCAGGCGAAAGCGAAGTGTCTAACTCGCAGACGATCACTTCCAAGAAAAGGACCAGGGCCAGCAAATCGAAAAACCCACAGCCTCAGGTAAGCAAAGTTCTTTTGAACTTGCGATAACAGTTACATCACTAAAAGCAGTTTCAATCTAATATATGACCAGCTGACCGAAGAAGGTGTACCTTCGGACACCGAGATGAATCAAGACTCGGATGATGGACTCACCCAGCGCCAACAAGCCAAGCGAGCAAAGGTTCTCGAAGTGAAAGATGATCAAGAGTTAGAGTATGATGCGGTTATAGATTACTTTGGTGAACCGGAATTCGGAAAGAACGATGTGAGTTTAAGTTTAACTTTGTCTTTTCCTTTATGTTCTCTTATTTGAATCTCATAGTGTTTCATTTTTACCACTTTGTCCTACCGTGTCAGTAGAACAAAGACCAGAGACCTCGATCTTATCCTTGCCTTTGGTGCGGCCAAACGTGCCGAGTATCTTTGGACTCAAACGGCAACCTGAAGGCACATCGAGACGGTTACATCACCGCCACTCGCCGTCGACCAGTATGTACAGCACGCCAGCATGCCATCGACGCAGGTGCAAATCTTCCGCCTTCAGCTTACGATGAAGAACGCAAGCAGAAAGCTGAAAGTCAACGCCAAATGATGGAGTTTTTTGATCCAAAAGAATCCAAGATTAAGTTCAAAAACGAAACCTTGAATCAGATCCTTGCGGTGTGGATTCTCGCTGGGGCGTTGCCTTGGAGTCGTATCGAGGATTACCACCTCCGCCTGGCGTTCCGATATATCAGAAGCGACATCAAAATCTTTGGACGAACTTGGGTGGCCAGAGAGGCAGCCGGGATGTATACGTCATTGCAAGATACCGTATTGAAAGAGATCTTGGTAAGTCTCTTTCAATGTATTTGATCCTTCTCCTTCCAACATCAAATTCGCTGACATAGTGTTTGTGGCAGAGGAACAAGGGCAGGTTTACCCTGATCCACGACGGTTGGACCACTGCCAACAACATCCATGCCTTCCTAGGGGCTTCGGTGGCTTTCATCAACGACAACTGGCGATTTCAAGTGCGACATCTTACACTCAAGCTGATTGCGTGGCACCACAACGGCAAATGGTTAGCTCAACCGTTGGTTCACTTTATGAAGAAGCATAAGCTTCATTACAAGATGAGTATTCCTTTTTTTTCCATATTTCATTAGAACAATTATCTAATTTAGATATGGTTTTCCCTTTTGATTCCACCACATGCTCGCCCAGGTCACCGATTCCGGTTCGAACAACATAACTATGGCCGAAGAGATGGACACTCAATTCCGAATTTCCAAAGACGAACTTCCTGAAGCATCACACACCAATGCGACTTCTACCACAGGATCTTACACATGGAGCCCTAGAACGGACTATGCAAGGTGTTTCCTCCACAAGATATCTTGCACCGTTAAAGGAGGTCTAGCCGAACTCGGACAAACTTCCCCTTCGCGAACCCAGCTGCGTGAGTCAACCCTTGGAGCCTTTCCAATCACTGGCAAGTTGCCCGTCATTGCCGAAGAAGACGAAGACGAAGGCGAAGAGCAACCCAAAGTCATCAATATCGATACTGAAGAATCTGATCACGACCTTGAAGTTACACCTGATGAAGAAGATGAGTACGAGACTGACCATGATTCACAACATGAGGTCATACTCTCGGCTCCAGAGTATGATGAAGATGTCGAGGATAATCACGATGCGGAGGACCCTCTTGAATCAGCAGCAGCACTTGAGCCTTCAGGTGCTGAGTGTTTCAAGAACACCACTTCCAGACAGCACGCAAACAAGCTCAACGTTTGATCCAGTAAGGTGAGTTGACATATTTCTTGAAGGTCATATCGATCTCCAAATTGGAACTGACTGCTATTTCCTTTTTGTTTGTAGGCTAACTTCATATCGCGCAGAGTGGCTCGATCAGCGGCTTGGAGGCGACATTTCGCGAGGAAGGCGAAGGCTCTCAATCTCAAACTGTTGCCTTTGATTCCGGGCTACAACGCCACACGATGGAACGCCGAATTTGACTCCCTCAACAGGTTGGTGCAGGCACGGAAGGTGGGTTTATCTTCCTGCTTCCCATAGTGTTTTAGCGCTGATGATACACTTGTCACATTGCAGGTGGTCAACAAACTTCTTGCTGAGGACTTGGAACATGTGCGTAGTAGGAAGAGACGCAACAGGAGTTCCCAAAAACCTCGTGGATACTTCCACGAGATTTACTTCTCACCGGACGACTGGAATTCCCTTGAGGAATTGACTAATGAACTTGCTGTGAGTCCATGACCTTTACTAACTCCTAAGTTGGACTCTTTTACTTATGATTTTGCTTCTCATCAGCCTTTCCTCGACCTGACCAAACGAATGGAGGGGGATGGGCCAACCGGATCGATGGTCATTCCCAAGTTCTACGCACTCAAGGTGCACCTTGCAAGTCGTGCAAAGGACCTTCAAGTGGGTGATGCACTCTTACCGATGATTATCTCGATGCAAACTCGTGTTGATAAATACCTCGAAGAAGCTTTACGATGCAATACCACTGTAATGGCAAGTCTCCTCAACCCGTTCTTTCGACTCGAGTTCTACAAGAAGGCTTTTGGGGCTCAAAGTCCCCACACCATCTGTGCGGAAAACCTCCTTCGAACTAAATTTGACAAGCAACGTAAAGAACTGGTGTCAGCCGCTAAGCCCAAGAATAATCCAGCCCCGGCCAAGGAAAACTCGGACTCTCATTCGGTCAATAGCATGTTTCAGCTATTCACAGCTCAAGAGCCCGAGGTTGAGGTAGATGAAGTCGCAGCCTACCTGAAGGGGTCACATCCAATGTCTGCCCAAGACAACGCCCATGAAAGCATAGCAATCTTGCCATGGTGGAAGGTATTTTTTTGTTTTTCTCCTATAAAACCTCGCATGATCAATTTATTCACCGTTGCTTTATGTTGTTCTTTGCAGGCAAACTGTACAGTCTTTCCAGTTTTGGCTGCTCTAGCCAGAGACTATATGTCTCTTCCGGCGAGCTCGGCCACAGTTGAACGGACTTTCTCTGCTGCAGCAGATATATGCTCATCCGACCGTGCATCTTTAATCCCACGAACTATCGAATGTTGTGTGGGATCGAGGCTTTGGATCCGTCAAGGGGTGCCTTTAGCACATAAGTATACCGAGGTAAACGATGCAATCAAGACTTTTGGTGGGAAGTTGAAGACCAAAATGGGTAAATGAATCGAATCAGTTTAAAAAAAGTTTCTTTCTTTCAATATACACGTAGTACACCCCTAATAAACATGATGCAATCAATCAAATGCTATGCCGTCCCACCTGTCCCACCTGCCCCCCCCGTTGCGCAACGGTAACGCAACGGGCAGCGCGGTTGCTGACTGCGCTGCCCATTATGGCTTGAAATCTGGGAGGTTGCACTGCTCCGCAACCCCCCGTTGCTGTTACGCAGCACAGCGGCTTGGCGTTGTTTAAAGTAACCTAAATCAGATTGATACAACATATGATGACGGGGTGTACACAGGAGTTATGTGGGTATTGCTTTAAGCATAGAGTGATTGACCAACACATCACATTTGACAAATGGGGGACAAAAGATGATGATGTGTGTAAAGAGGAGGGTTTTGGGAATCACAGGCAGGTATCACATCAATTAGGGGATAAAAGTAGAAGTCCAGGCACATGTCCAGAAGTCCAGATTTCATTTTTGGCTGTAAATTTAGATTCTGGACTTGGGGGCATGTGCCCGGGCACCCCTGTACCTTTGAACCCTCAGTAGCCAGAAACCGTGGAACGATAGAGTCCTTGAATCTAAAGGAATAGCTCATGGCCCTGCAGCTCGTTTATACCAAGACATTAAGCTATTGTGATACATACCCAAAGACCAGACATCCACTAAGCTTCATATTTTTCTTGCTCTCTCTTGTATGGCTTGTGGGATGATCTCTACAAACTCGCTCTTGATAATTGACTCCCTTATCAAAAGTACTCAATAAGAGAAACCACTGTGCAATTGCAAAGGAAGGAAAGAAAACATTCAATAAATGGAAGATGAGTTGAATTGTGAAGAAAAAGATTGAACAATGCTTGTTAAATAAGAGAAAAGACCAGTCTCAAGCAGAAACAAAACAAAACAAAACAAAACAAAACAAAACAACCCAAAAGAATGAAACAATCAAAAAAACAAAACAATCAAAAAACAAAACAATCAAAAAAAACAGTCAAAAGAATGAAACAATCAAAAAGGAAACGATCAAAAGCAAAACACAAAACATAACAAGATCAGTTTCAAGCAAAAACAACAAAACAATCAACAGAAATGATCAAAATCAAAAAAGCAATCAAAAACTAAACACGATTGAAAAGTATTAAAAAAGATAAGTTTCAGGAAACACAGAAGAAAACAATTGAAAACGAGGAATTGATGGTATCCAAGTTTAAACCTGAGAGGAAGACATGAATTTACGTGGTTTGAAGGCATGGAAATGAGTGTGGGGTTTCCGGGCGGAGAACTGGGTGTTGAGCTGGGAAGTCTTTTTTTGCCCAGATTTCAGCTTGTGTCCGGGGATCTGAACTTCTGGGTGCTTGCCCGGGCACGTGCCCGGACTTGTACTTTGTATCCCCTGAATTTACAGCCTTGACTTTACCTTTGTTCAAACGATCAACATCATTCTCTGGTTGAGCTCGGCTTTGATAGAACCTACAAGGATGCATCATTAGTTCCATCGCGCTACCCCAAAATATACCCCATGACTTGATGATCTTGGCATTCAACACGGCGGGGAAGAGAATCTGGTGAAAACTGTGGATTCCATGAGCAATCAAGATCTTTGCTATGTCCAAAATTGTCGCGTCACCAAAGTCGCAAAAGCTTAGGTAGTCAAACAACGTTGATTGAGGATAAACCCTGCGTATGACATCATAATTGATGTTCACGTTGGTACTTTGCATTTCAGCATAGCTGCCAAGGGGGAAGGTAGGAGGCCATGGGCTGATCTTGCATTGTTTGACATCTGGCACCAGGGAAAAAATGGTGTTGGGGCGTTTGATGTCCTTCCAAACAAAGTCAGGGTCTTTTGGCGGGATGTTCAAGGTCACGCCCGGGATACCTGCTGCCTGAGGGACATTTGGGGTCAGATACATGAGATATTCAAGAGGTGTCAGAGAGATAAATTGGGCTTACTAATGCTCCGGCCCATTCAATGAGGTTCGCAAAGGTCAACTCCATCTTTTTAGAGAGATCGTCTGGGTTGAAAATATGCTAACCCTTGTTATTGTGGTTTGTGAACAAACCAAGTTTGGGCTGCAAGGTTTGGAGCAATTCTTTTTGAGGATCCAGTGGGACCAAACGGGCGAGCGCAGTCAACGTGGTTGCAACATTCTCAATGTTGTGATGAGCTTGAAGTCGCCCTTGTTTTTTTGGTCAGACTCTACATCAAGAGCAACATGAGAAATAGGTTTGATCAGCTGGATGGCCTAGGCTAGGAGGATGCAAAAAGCAAATGCTTACATCGGCTGCCTCTTGCGCAGCTTTGGCTGGATTTTACATGACAATTGTGAATCCAGCATCCGTGCCAGGCAAGGCTTAAACAGCAGCAAAAAACCTCCCAACATCACCATCTCTGCCCCAACTCTTGCTTGAGCCCTTTGCCATAGGCATCATGTTTGACAATGAACTCCATGATCACCACTCTGTCACTCGCATCGGCGGCTTGGAGGATGGTGGTGTTTCCCTTCAAGTCATCATTGGTTTTGTCGATCTTGCTGGATAACAGGAACAACTGTTTCTTCAAGTTGTGGAACTTGTTTGAGGATAAGTCAAACAACACCTTGGTGGTAGGCAGCGGGATCAAAATGTAAGCCGGTTTTTTCTTGCTGCTGCTTCCCTTGGTGATGTTGGTCCCTTTCAATAAGTAGAAAGTGTAAGACAAACTCCGCAGCCACATGAGTGTGTCTTTTTGAGCACCTAGGTAGGCCCAGGGAGAAGAGAGTGAGGAGAGTGAGCGCTCAGTTCAAAGTCACCCTCCTTTGAACTGTAAGATAAAAAAAGGACATACCTGGGCTTTTGGAAGGGCTGTCCTCCACATAGTCATACACATCCTGCTCGCTAGTACAGAGGTTGATATGAATCAACTTGCCACTGGCACCATGTCAATATTTGTGTAGCACATCGAAGTGCACACACGGAGGGTTTTGAAACAAATCTCAAAGTCTTTTGGTCGGATTTAGACTGAGATTGCCTTTGAGCACCTTTTGTGAATAGTGATTTATTCAAAGGATTTGCGGAATCCTTTGTGGTCAGCAGGAGTCAACTGACTTTCAACCTCCCAGGTGATAAGGGGAAGATGTGCTTGTTGTGGTACCTCTTTGATGGGTCTTTACAGGATCTAAGGAAAGTCTTTTGTGTGTGCACGTCGACATGCTACAAGGATATTTACACGGTGTGGTGGGCAGGCCGTTACCAAGTCCCTTGATTGGGGTTGAATTGGGTTCAACCTTTGGTGGCAAGTTGAGAAGACCGAGGACTTTGGAATGGGTGCAATCAATACTTGAACCCAGGTTGAAAATTGGTAGGGTTTAAAAGGGTGCTCATTTGGGCAGGTGACAAACAGTGATTCATTATGAGAACAGTACTGGTGGTGTTGGCAAAGTAGGAAGCGTAGGCGTTGAACAAGGAAGAAAAATCAAGTTCTGATGATCAAAGATGATGGGTGGTATGACAGGAACCAATCTGAAACTTGATCGGTCCCGGATGAATGTCTATGAAATCCATGGGCGGTTCACTTGTGGTTGGAATATGGGTGAAGACTGCTCATGGCATGGACACCGGAAGGAAAGGGAAGGGAACCAGGAAATGAAGCCCAGAGATCTTTTAGGGGGCTTACGTGACGGAGGATACAGGGCACACTGGGGATATGTGGGTGTTCAGAGGCGCTTACATATGCCGCGTGCACGGACCATCAACCCAAATGTTTGGTAACAAGATTTCAACCTTTTTGCATTTGACTCTATTTGACTGTATCAGTTTTCTGATACTTTACTAGATACGGTATTGAAATTGATGATACTGTCTGACTCTCAGGGACCTGGGAGTAAGGTATTGGTCAGACCAACACTAAGTATCTTGATACTTATACTGGAAAAGAATTTACTTTACCATTACTTTACTGTAAACAGTAAAGTAACTGTGGCAGTGTTGCTTAAATTGTTCCGCCCCTTTGACTCTCCAAAAAGATGTCTCAAGACAAAACCTTCTTCAGTATGGGGCTTTGATCTCATAAGGGGACAGGGAGAAATTTGAGTAGCTCCCTCTGATTAGGCCAAACTATGGTTTAACTTGAACCCCACATTTCTCTGCTTATGGAAAGTTGCCCTAGCTCACAAGCAATAGCTCTGATTTTGTTACGCTGAACAATACCAATGCCAGCAATGTTGACCAACATATTTTCTACTTTGTTCAGAGCCCCAATACAAGGAGTCCTTTGTCATTGAATCATGACTGAAAATCATGTGCTTTTAGTATTTTCCACAAACCAATTTCTTTCTCTTGAGTTCAGGGTATCTCAATGGTTATGAACAACCAGGTGCAAAGAAAAGGTGATATAGAATTGATTATTTAATGTGCTATTGTCATCAAAAGCCACTGAGACTTTTGTATTCAGATAGACCTTCAAATAATGTATACATGGATTTTTCATAGAATGTGAAATAGAAAATTTATCAAAGAAGACAATGTATGATCTTAAAACTACATACTGATCTACAAATTCACCAACAAGAAATCCAAGGTGATATTCTGAATACATAGAGATATGAAAAAACGAAGATGTTAGAAAGAAGATGTATTACAAGAATCTCTGCAGGGAATGTTCAAAGTAGCTTTGAGTTTACAAGATTGCATTGAAGAGGGTATTGTAAATGGATCTTTAGACTTCAATCCTACATCAATTTGACTTCACAACTGCTTGAAAGAAGCTTCATGAGTAGGAAGGCTTGAATCAGAAAAATTAGATGAAGTGGGAAGAACCCAACGCCTAACTTGACTAAACTCTATAGCAGCCAACTCAGCAAAACAAGAAACCAATTGTCGACATGAAGAGCAAGGTAATAAACTTGCAGCTTTTTCAAGTTCGGGTGAAAACAACCTCTTCATATTCAAGTCAGCTGATGAATTCAATGCAGCTCTTTTAAGTCTACCTAACGAAGATTTCCAAAAGTTTTCAATGTGAGATGGTTCACAATTTGAAGGATGTGAAAAGCTTAGAGGTATCCTCAAGTTGCTTAAGATTCGACGAGCTTCTTTCCTTCGATAGGAGTGTAGTTCGAGCTAGATAATTTCAATAGAACATGTTAACTATTTGATTTTGTAAAATGGGGAGAAATCGATGAAATCCCTCACCAAGGCATCATAAGCTTCACTGGAAAGAAGACGCTTGTGCTCTGAAAGAGTGATGTCCAATGGCAATGTTTCCTCGGATGCGAGTTTGGCCATCCAATCACATTCGTAGATTTCAGCCAGTGCGAATACGTGAACGGGCTTGGACTTGTAATATGAACTTTACAAAAAAAATCAGGGGGCGAAAAAAATCATGAGTTGATTGAAGGTACTCAGTCTTATATGACGGTTCTTCTTACCCAATTGCAAGCAAACAAAGTCGTTCCACTTTCTCAAGTTCCAACCCGCCTGCCACCGCTTCGAGTGCACTAACTGTAAGTTGAACCGGAGAACGTAAATCAATCTTGCTTCATGACAGACATTACAAAGCTGAAAAGATAGTATCTTGTGCGATTCTATAGCAATGGACATGACCCAAAAAATAACATACCGAGATCATCAAATTTGTAAGCAGATAGGTCCGGTATCAAGTTTGAATCAAGGCAAGATAAGATGATCTCAACGACTTCTTTAGATCCATCCATCTGAACCAAAGGAACCCCAAGAGAAAGTTCGATATTGACTCTATCGGTACGAGAAAATACTTCAGGTTGGAAAGCCAGCTTTCTAGAAGAGATAGCAAATCGACATGAAATCAGATCTGAGGAAGCGAGAATCAAATCAACACCTGGCGTAGTAATTGGATATGATTCGTGATAGTACGGCTCGTTGGCTTTGACGGGTATGATGGGAAGTGCAAATACGGGCTTGGGTTGAGGTTGAGTTTTGGAAAGTTGAGCAGAGCTCTCCATTGAGGCGATGAATGTGATAGAAGACATTGTGAAGATTGATTGATAGGTCTTTGTTAAAAAGCTTTGAGTTGGTATCACAAGAATTGGTTATAAAGTTGCGAATAAAGAGTTGAAGACGGGAAGGAGAATTGATCAATTGCTCCCAGCTACAAAGACGAGAAGAGGTTTTATCCCCTCCCAAAAAATAAGAATGTGCCCCAATACGCGAATCGGCCATTAAAGAGGGACATGAATCTGTTACTGATTACTGCCCTTGAACCTGAAATTTCATCAAACTCAGCAACGGTCCATTGGTAAGCTGCAATAGAAATCTGTGACTTGCAATAGATGGTCTGGAGTCTCTGCTTGGGCCTGAGAAAAACCACTTGAGACTCGTGGAAGATTCGATCAGGAATAGCATTGCGTACCCTTTATCGCAAAGCGCTTTGAGATCACATTCCTGGACAACTCAGCTTCATGATTGAAGTCTTTGAAGGGCTGTGCTGTCTACATGACACTGCACCTTCCTCCGACCGAGATTGCCTAAGCAAAGGATGGTAAACCGGACAATCAGATGTGTACATGGGAAATGGGAGATCCATAGGGATTAATGAGCCTTATCCAATAGCTATGAGTCCTTTTTTGTATTCAAATTCTTTTGATTGACCCCTGCTGGATCATGCACCAGTTCTCCGTAAATACATAGCAAAAGGGAAGATGTGTAAGCTGAGATAAAAAATGTGAGTAATTTCTATGATCAACTTTTATTTCCTGCTTGATTAGTTCCTGTATCAAGCTCAACCAATCAGTTTGCCATTCCCGTGCACACATCTCAATCATTCTTTTCTATGGATCCCGCATTCATCAACTCATAATATGAATGACAGAAAACGTTTACTGCCTGGTTGTCATGTTTTTATACCCAAAAATCTGATTGTTTTGAATCTTTCTTACACCCAGAGCCTCAAGAAAAAAGAAGACAATATTTTCTCGGAATGTAAAAAAGGTGAGATCTCATAGTCGGGGAGATGATTGATGTGATATGTGCTGCTATCTCCCCAATTGGTAAATACAATTTAGCTGATATATATTCACCATACCACAATATGATGATTCCGAGTTGCTTGTATAAACAGGTACAATGTTAATTTTATCAAATCCCTCCAAAAATCTGTGTATCAAAGACTACCTAAAACAGACAAGCACGATAAAGAAGTTGAACAAAAACGAGTGTTTTCTTGGTCTTGCAAGTGAACACACAATCAAGGAAGTCGTGGGTTTATATCCTCGATTCTTTAGCAAACCAAAAGACAGTAATAATCAAAGAAGATCCCGTAACGAAGATGTTTCATGCATCTTTCCACGTCTTCAACATCCATTTATACCACCGTTGAAGAACCAAGCTAAACGTCCCTTGACAGCCGGGGGGACTTCGCCCTGCGGAGGTTTGCGAGAACATCCTCTGAATCGACGTGCGGCCACCCATGCACTTCTTATTGGTTCTGCGATTGCCTCTGGTGCTATTTCTGGTGCTGCTACTGAAGTAGTTGGTCCAGAAATGTGCAGCGTGCCTCCGTCAACTTCATCTGTTTCCGACCCGAACGGCCCGAATTGGACATCTGATTCTTTCGGATTGAATTGATAGTTAATGGTCTGTCTTTGCAATTGTTGATTAAGATCAAAATCTGCTTGCATCTTTTCCATGCCAGGCAAGGGCTTGATGTGAGCATTTAAACCTTCTACTCCTTTATCGATGACCTGGAAGTTTTGCGGAAGTGGTGGAGCTACAAGTTCATGCAGGAGACCATATGCCTGATAGTTCAGGAGGGATATTGCTCCCACAAAGATCATATGGTACTTCATGATGCAAAGGATCTTGAAGAGCGCTGGAACGTCGAAGACCCTCAAAAGGTGTTTATGGGTCAAGTTCTTGCTAGGATACGATTTGAGAAAAAAGACCTAGGCTCGAAGGATTGTGATGGAATGGTTTTACTAACAAACGGACGGTCAAATTTGAGAATAGTAAAGACTATCGAACTGCGAATGATGGTCAGGTGAGGTGCACGAATGTTCAGCCCGCCGGCGAATAAAAATATGTAAGTTTGTAAGGGTTTAACCAGCTGAATATCCAGGAAAGTCGAGGATTTGCCCATAAAATGGAGCTCTTCATGCGTGGCTGCTGGAAGAGCTTGCTCGCTTTTATCCTACAAAAGATGGCTTCGATCTACCATGTATCATAACTTCAGTCGATTAGAAACATACTACCAGTCCTACGCAGGAGCGAAGCGAGGCATCTCTTCATGTACCAAAGTAAAACTTTTCCGTCCCCGCCTGTCCCCGTCAGACAGACTTGTGACTCTGAGCCAGCGTTCAAACATTGATCACATTGTAATACATATATATGATACCGCATGATGCTAACACTCTATCGGAGGATGTAAGTTTCTCTCTTTTACGTCAACTTGATCAAGTTGTGTGGAAACCTGAATCAAGACCTATGCGGTGCTCCTAGAAGTCTGCGTGTGAATGATCTCGTTGAGCTCTTGCACTTACAGTCTGTTGCGCCAGCAGGAGAAATGCCTTGGATCTAGCTTGCCATCAGGATTACCTCGGATTGTGAGGTCCGAGTGGCGTTTTCGCAATGAAGATCCTTAGCAGACTGTTTCAACTGCCGACACAGCATTGCGGGTCAAACCCGCAAGAATCTCAAAGATCTGAGGAATTTGGATTGTGAACTTTGAAATCCTTTGAGAAGCTACTGGGAAGGCTATTTTTTGAAAACTCTGAAACCGTATGATGTTCAAATGGCCATGCGCCACTTTGAAAAAAAAAATATAAGCCAAAACATTTAATCTGAATGTGAGCAAGGCACCAGTATACTATCATCAGTTTTGAAAATTCAAAGTCCCAATCTCAAAGTCCTCTGACGATATCAAAAGCTTCAACAATAACAAAAATGCAAGTTACTTATCAGACCTCAACTCGAACCAAGTTGCGGAAATATTTTCCCTATGGGCCCTCTCAATCAGCTCGAACAGTCAGAGTTGTCGTTTTGCTTTCATTACATCAGTGATATATAATCCATTTTCACAAGACATGTCAACTATGAATACGTTCTCAACCTTGTTTAATACTTTTCAATCGTGAATCAAGTAAAACCCATCTCTCTTCATCCTCAAAACTATTCTTAGACCTACTCAAAAACCCACGTAAAATACTTTTAACTTGCCATTTCCAATTCACCTCTTCATCATTCAACTTAGATCCAATGGTTTCTAATCTATCAAGCGTTCTTTCTACAATCTCACATGCTATTTTCCATGATGTTAAATTAGTGGTCCATAGTTCTGTAACCTGTGAAACTCCAACTCGATAAGCTGTAAGTTGATGTTCCAAAGCACTTTTATAATCTTGAACACATTCACATAAGTTTGACATCAATTCCCAAACCCTACAAACTTTTGAACATTTAATTAAAACGATTCTATTCATTACATCCTTCAATCTATCAAAGATCTTCGTAGAATTAATGATCGCCTCTTCTTCATTAGAAAGTGAATTTTTCGAAATAATCGAAACTTGAATTAATTTTTCTAATACATCTAAATCCAATCCATCTTCTCCTCGGATTTCGATGACTCTACCTAATGCTCGGATCGATTCTGAATATTCTCCAATACTCATTCCTACAATCATATAGTTTGTCCACATTCTCCATGAATCATATGAAATTTTGACTGCTTGCTGTAGTGCATGAAATGCAGAGGTTGTACGAGAGATTAACATTGGTACTGGAATATCCTCATCATCCTCATCAGAATCTAGGTCGGCTTTTGGATCTTGCGGGTGGGAAGTTGAAGTCTCTTGGTGTGATGTTGTGGGTTCTTCAGTATTGGCTTGTTTAAGATAAACAGTAGCCAAATTATTCCAAGCCTCAGCATCCTCGTCATCCAATGAAATACAACGCCTAAACGCCATCTCTGCATCTTCCCAATTCTCTAATCTCATAGCAGCACAACCACATATAAACCAAGTTTTAGCAAACAAAGGATTGATCTTCAAAGCAGTTGAAAGACATTCATATGATTCTGTATAAGATCCTTTTGAGAAATGATAAGCTCCTAAAGATCTCATTGCACGACTTGAAGTATGTTCACTGATTTCCCAAGCTGTTTTCCAATGTGTAGGATCCGATTCAAGTTCACCTAACAAACACCAAAGTTTTCCAAGTCGTTTCCCATCTTGATTAGAACGAGTCTTTGACATTTTCAAATCGGATTCGATTTTCTGTCCATTGATCAAGTCTTTAACTAATTGAATTCCTATCGGTTTGGAATCTAATGTAAGATGACATTGGACTACGTCTTCCCACATTTCTAGTCTTTCGAAAATCTCCATAGCACTTCGAATTACTCCAAGTCCGATCAATTTTCTACCTAATTGTCTTTCTAGGTCCCATTTAGATGGAAGTTCCAACGTCCAACACCAACGAACCCTTTCTTTTGCTGTACATCTATCTACTGGATCATTTTCGGCTTCCTTAGTCAATTGATCTACCAGGGCTTGGAGTTGGAGTAAACCTCGTTCAACTGTACGTGATCTATGGGCTTCTAGTCTACTCCGAACTAAGAGTGCCATACTATGGACAGACCAATTGGCTGGGTTTTCGAGTACGCGTTCAATAAAAGGTGCGATTTGAGCTTTGGTAAGACCGTGCGAAGGAGAAGTGTTTTTGATCGAAAGTGAAAGAGCGAGTAAGATGGATTGGTCTAAGGGATGAAGTTCAGGTTGGTTTTTTGGATCAATGCTTAATGAAGACATTGATGAAGTTGTAGAAGTGAATTGAGTCTTTTCTAGCAAGGTATCGTCATTGAGAGCCAAAGTGATAGGGGTTACGCTTTGTTTCGTTGGAGAAAGAGAATCGGAGAGATCAGGTTGAGTGTTGAGAAAAGGCGTCCGGGTTCGACCTTTAGCCAATAGGACAAGTTGACTCAGATCTTGTTCTTGAAACTTGGTTCGTTTTCCTAGTATTCCTGTAAGCTCATCTAGAATGCATGTCCACCATCAGGTCAAAATTTGCCAGCACGAAGATCGAATTTTGAGAAATCACTCACACTCCAGACCTGCTTCTTCTGCAGCACGAAGGAACAACTGATTTGCAGCTTTATCATTTCCAATCAAATGTTCAGCTAAGCCTCTTTCTAAAGTTAACATTGGAAGTAAATCTTGAGCATTAGAATTCTCTGAAGAATTTGTTTTTAAATCAATTAAAAGCTCATCAAGTCGTAAAAACAGTTCATCCGAAAATGGAATTTGAGATTCGATTAATTTTCGATGTAAGATTCCAGCTCTTAATTCCCACCATGCCAATGTCTCGACTCCTTTTTTATTTTTAATCAATGATAAGCTTTCGATTAACTTGATAGCCAAACAAAGAAAAGTGGCTGATTTAGTAAGATGATAAGCAGGTTCGCCAGCTAATGATAATTCGCTTAAGCTGATCGAATTTAAATTTGATTCATCTATCTCCGAATTAAAGACCTTTGAAGGTTCTACATCGAAAATAGGTCCAGTAAAATTCACTTGTACAAAGATCGAAAGTAAAGTAGCCACCACCGTTAATCGTGAGATGATTTCAAACTGCAAATCATCTTCAAGTTCGATAGGAATCACTGAAACTGTTTCATTGATTTGAAAATATCGACGGACTTGTGCGTTTTCTAGAATTGATTTCCATTGACCTGAACAATAATCTTCCACAAGTGATTGGGTAAGTTTAAGATTTGATGATGAGCTTTCATGATCTTCGTATGAGCCTCGAAATCTTAGATCGATGAGAGAATGTTGTAGGCCTATCCAGTATGATTCATTGGATTGGTTTTTGGTTCTAGAGATGGTCATTGGAATAGTCTTGGTAAGTCGAATGAATGCGTCAAATAATTTTCAGTGCAGTTTCGAAAAAATTATTGCGCGGTCCATATCACACGGAAGTCCCGAGCTGATCGAAAACCGAAACCAGACTTCGGGGCAGTCCGAAAGACAGCAGCTGATCACTTGACAGTGACTCGTGTTTCCATTCCTCATCATTCTTTGCTCACTCGCTTTTCATCATGGTGATATCTCAGCGGCTCATACAACATCCTTCGGGATCAACTTTGCTCAAATTGACTCCATAGAAATGACCCATCATAGGCTTCAAAGTTTCAAATCATATCCATAAAATCCCAATATTGTTTTGGCAGTATTGGTGGGCATAATATCAATGTGCTTTGAAAGTCGATCCGATTTCCTTTAGCTGGCGTGGATATTCGTGGTATCGTGATGATTAGATAGAAAATCACCAAATTGGTTTACTTGAACGACCCCATTGTTGTTCCATCACAACATCAATCTCAGTAAACAGGTCCGGTTGTGATCTCACGCGAACATATGACTGTATCCTAAAAACCGGGATGTATAGTTTCCCTTTGTTCTTTCTGAGTTGATATGTGCCATCTACTGTGGTTAAGCGTAACGTTGCCATGCTTTCGCTCAAGATGCCATTGTCATCTCATGCGCTTTGTTTCGTGCATACCTCATCCTTGTCTCTTTCCTCTCCAGAATTGACATACCCATCTTGATGTACGATTGGAAGATACTGTTTATCGAGAGTTCATCGTTGATATCTAATCAACAATGGTACGAAACTTATGTATATTCGTGCTATCGAGTCATCCTCAGTCTCGTCCTCCTCATCCACTTTAGTTCTTTGGTTTTTCTTACCTTTGGTTTTTCCTCCAGTCATAAAGTCTTACACGCATATACAATTCGATTTATCAGTGCCTGTGACAGCATAAGCAGGCCAGTCA
This sequence comes from Melampsora larici-populina 98AG31, assembly GCF_000204055.1. Classification (NCBI taxonomy): domain Eukaryota; kingdom Fungi; phylum Basidiomycota; class Pucciniomycetes; order Pucciniales; family Melampsoraceae; genus Melampsora; species Melampsora laricis-populina. The sequence goes on along the minus strand of NW_006768799.1, from coordinate 192,359 downwards.
AATTGCCAATCTCCTTCAAGGACATTTTGATTCTTCTATCTTTGATTATTTTTGTTATCTAGATCAAAAGGACTGGATCCTTTTACTATTCGTCACCCTATTGGAAAATATCATAGCTTTCCAATTCGAATTAATTTATATCTCATCTCTCACCAGTATATAAATCATCCTCAAGCAAGGACTTGGGCGAAACGGTTTTTTTAGTTTTTTAAGATCTCGATTGATAGCTTCATCGTGATCAGAAAAACCGTCTGGGAAGGTCGTATCTTGTTTGCAAAAAATCTTCAACTTCTTGGCAAAATTCACATTGATCAGGATCAAGTTTAGTGATATACCTATCCACATTTGCTAGTGAGTTCGAGTATATGCTTATGATCAAGACTCTGATGTTCAATTCATAGTCTCATTCCTGATCTTCTCAAATTCATTCAGTTCCTACTTTTTTGGCTTAGATCTAATCGCCGCCGTAGGAAAGCTTCAATCTGACTTGATTTATTGCTATTATATTTCTTCAGTTCTTTTTCTATCTTTACTTCTCGAAAGATGAAACCTCACATAGCACTTGTAGCACATTTATCAATCACTCTTATTTCAGCACCACCAAATACTCAGCAAAGTGTTACGAAGCGGTGGCCAGAGAGCTCCACAACTCCCGCGGTACCTCGATACCGCTATGGACATGCGTTGGATAAATCTAGACTCACTACTCGGTCACGTCATAGATCTAAGCACTCACACTTGAGATCAAGATTGGACCACGTCTCGACGGAATCTATTTCTTCCAAAATCGAGTCTCAAAGTGAACCAGCGGCGAAATCTTACTACAGAAATAAAACAGAAGTAGTTACTGAAGATCAAGAAAGATCTCCCGACTTCTATCATTCAAAAACAGACTCCCAATCTTCACCTTCACTAAATGACTTTGAATCCCATGAGTCAAAAACCATCTTACCACTCAAAAGAATCAATGACCTACACTCCAATATCCAACACCCATCCATCTCATTCCAACTACGACTAAACAGAGCCTTAAAAAGATACTCAATGTTTTCTCAAAAACCGATTTCGGATGAAGAACTAATTAGCAATTTGAAAAAACGTGCTTATTCGATTGGTTATGAACTTGAAATTAAAAATGAACCTACCAAAGAAGAACCTGAAAGACGGAATTTGTATTTACATAAAAGAGATTTGATGGATCCTATAAAAGTATCTGTTTCAGATGGTGATGGTGCTACAATGGTGACTCAAAGTGGTCAAACTTTGGTACCTATTGGAGCTGGTAATGGACAAGCAATCTCGCCAGGTATGACAGGTTCTCAAAGTGGTCAACCTTTTTTTCCTACTGGTTCTATTCCAGAAATATCATCTGGTGGTGCGGCTGGTGCTCAAGCTGGTCAACCGTGCAGTTCTACTGGTGCTAGTCCAGTAATATCGCCTGGAATGACGGTTCCTCAAGGAAGTCAACCGTTTGTTCCTACAGGTAGCGTTCCAGATATATCACCTGGAATAACAGGACCGCAAAGTAGTCAACCATTTATTCCTACAAGTTCCGTTCCAGAAACCTCACCCTCGGATCCTCAGGCTCAAAGCAGTCAACCATTGATTGTTCCAGAAGGATCATCAACTCAGTCACCAAGCATCGATCCCACAAGTTCTTTACCATCATCAACCTCTTCTTCTTTCAGTCCTAAAAAACTTAAAGCTTTATTACAAAACTTAGTTACCAAACCTGAAAACATTACTGCTAGGAATTCGATTGGATTTAGTATTGATTCGAATGATGTTGCTTATTTTGTTACTATCAAAGTAGGTAATCCTTTGGAAGAATTTAATGTGATTTTAGATTCGGGTAGTAGTGATTTTTGGGTTTCAGTAAGTTTTTTTTGGGGGGTTTGGTTGAGAAGTTTCATTGGATTGAGGTTTTTCTTGGTTTTTATTTTTTTCTTCTTGGTTAACAAATTTTGTTTTGTAATTGTTTTTAGGGACCTAGTTGTACTAATTCTCAATTAAGAACTTCTACTTGTTTTCATAAATCTCTCTCTGAATCTTCTACAACTTATAAACCATCAAACAAACCATTCCAAGTAACATATGGTAAGCAAACCTCGCCCCAAAAATCCCACATCTTTAACTATCCTTTGTTAAGTTTCCTGACGAAAAAAAAACCACTTTGATATTGGTTTTGATGTGTGTGGGGGAGGGGGGATTAGGAACGGGACAAGTTTCTGGGTTTTTAGTTCAAGAAGATATCGAGATTGCTGGATTAAAGTTGAGGTCTCATACTTTTGGTGCAGCTAACCAAGAATCAAATGAATTCGCATCTAAAAAAGTGTAAGTCTTTACACTAAAAACGAAGACATCAAACGTGGAACGAAAAAATCTGGTCAATGGAATTTCTGATCATTAAAAATCTAATGTTTTTTTGGTTTGGTTTGGTTTGTGGGGATTGGATGGGGTGTGATGAAAGACCATTTGATGGATTGATGGGAACTGCTTTAAGTTCATTAAGTACTTCAGGGATGATTACACCGATTGAAGCTTTAGCGAAAAGTGGAAAGATCTCAGGAGCTTTTATTGGTTATGCATTAGGTAGATCAGAAGAAGATTCCAACATAGGTAAAACCCCCCACCACTCCCAAGAAAACATTCTCACTCTTCAAAGAAAGTTAAAAGTGACTTATTAAGAGTATTGGCTGTTTTTGTTTTTAGGTCAGGTGACTATTGGAGGAGTAGATGAATCGAAATTTGTGAAACCTTTAACAATGATTGAAAATATTAACACAAGAGGGTTTTGGGAAGGAACATTAAACACGATCAAAGTCAACAATAAAGTGATCATGACCAGTAGGACATCAATTTTCGATACAGGCACGAGTTTGATCATTGTTCCAAGATCAGATGCAGAAGAAATCCACGGATCGATTCCAGGTGCAAGATCTGATGGACAAGGATCATTTACTTTACCTTGTGATACGGATGTGAAGGTTTCATTACTCTTTGGTGGGAAAGAGTTTGTGATTAAGGCTTCGGATCTCACGGTTCAACCTATGGATTTGAATGATTTGAATGGGATTTGTATGAGTGGAATTGCTGCGGGTCAGATCGGTGGTCAAAGTCAATGGTTACTTGGGGATATTTTTTTAAAGGTTTGTCTTTAAGACTTCGTGTGATGGATTGTTAACATTGGAATGTGCTTTGATACTTTGTTTTATGATTTTTTGCGGGGGTTGTTAGAATGTTTACTTTGCTACTGATGCTACTAATAATCAAATCGGATTAGCAGTCATCAAAACCAGTACTTGAATCTTTGCTTATCCTCTTGCTTTCAAAATGTGATGCTTTAAGTCATCCGTTTCCGTTTTATTACAATCTCTCACTCATGAAAAAGAAATCAAGATGCATGATATTGTTTGAACTTGCAATTTTGGATAATCAACTTTATCATTACAAACTCCCTCGTGCTCTCCTTCCCACCCCAAAAAAATCCATACACAGTTCAAATCTTACTATTTGAGTTTTTTATCTGATTTTCTTCTTTCCAAAACTCTTGAAGTCTTTGTTCACGATTCTCTTCGTTTGTAAAACCCATTCCTTGTACTTTTTTTGAAGTATATAAAGAGATGCCCCAAAAAGTGTATGTATACGAAACCTAAAACCTTTATAAATATATATGATCAACACTTACCTTTAGAATCTCATATATGGTTTGATAACTTGGTTTAACTTCTGGTACACTTACACCAACCAAAAAGATGAAGTAGTTTGGATGAAGGATGACTTACATTATTACATGTTTTACAGCAGTTTCGAGAATAAATGTCGTCTGTTCGTTTTTATTTTTTTATTTTTTTTAAGAGTTGCACTAAACAATCATTGACCTAGATTCTACATGGGGCATTTTAATCCTCATTTCAAGTCTCCTCCCACCTTTCCGTTGGTTACAACCATACCAAAGGTTGTGCATTTCGGGTACAAAGAAAGCAATAGTTGTGAAAGATAAGCAAGATTGTGATCTTTCACAATCCTTGCACCCTGGAATAAGTTGGCTACAGCTCTTATATAGAATCTAGGTGAGTAAGTTTTAGTGTAACCTTAAAAAAAATAAAAAAAATAAAACCAGGCAGGCAGCATTTATTCTCAAAACTGCTGTATTTATGAAACAAGTTCTAGAGTAGGGGTTATATTTGTGAATCATTCTTTAGTTATTTACGGTACTCAAAGTTGTGTATACTTTGCCGTACATAGTTTTTCTTTTCTTTTTCACAACTACACACGGCCAGGAAAAACTATGTTTCTGGCTCAGAGGTATGGATTTTTGAGCTGCAAACAAAAGACATACTTTTTCCAGGTTGTGTCTAGCTTCAAAAAAACAAAAAAAAACTATACACGGCAAAGTATACACAACTTTGAGTACTGTAATTGGTAATGAACATGATTTGACTGATTTATTAGGTTTCTTTGTGTCTCTTTTTGTTGGTATACTATTGTTTGATTATTTTGGTGATTTTGTACTTAGTATAGTTATTTCTATTTGTTAGGATCTTCTGCTGCGTTAATTACAGCTGTTTGCAGAAAGAATGCCATCATCCAGTTTTTTATTTTTTTATTTTTTTAAGTTGCACTAAAAATTACCAACGTAGATTCTACAATAAGAGCTGTAGTTTGCTGTACTCAACTTTTTCGAGGGTGTGAAGTTTGTGAAAGATCACAAGTAATGCTGCCTTTGTATCTGAAATGCACAAGCTTTCTCAACCTTTGGTGAGGAGACTCTGTACAATCTTTAACAATTAGCACATCATGACGTACAGCTGCTCTTGTGTAGAATCTGCGTTGATAATTTTTAGTGCAACTTAAAAAAATAAAAAAAATAAAAAACTGGACAATGGCATTTTTTCTGCAAACAGCTGTACTCAATTATTATTTTTTAGTTATTTTCTCTTTTCATCTTATAGTTCTTATCTATAGTTCTTATCTATAGTTCTCATCTATCTTTGATTTTCTTTTTTCTTTGTTCATTTTTTCATATGAAGTCTGATCATGTCTAAATCATTTGAACTTTAACAATCAAAACTTCAGATCAAAGGAAGATTAACAAATGAGATTTTTAACATGTATCTTTCAACCTTTAACAATCAAGGTTTAAAATCACTCAATCTGACTAACATATCTATCACACTACGTATCAATTACCAGGGTCAAAGTTTTAAAAGTCAAGGTTCCAGAAGGATACGAAATGAAAACAAGGGAAAGGGTGATGATGATGATGATAAGATCCTTGGCACTTACGATCACGTGATTTCCTGAAGCTCAACCAAAGCTCAACCAAAACCAAAACATATGTTGTACACAGCCTGAGCCGATGATAAATTCGATCTAAACTCCGCCGGTTAACCGATCATCGTCACCCGATACGTTGCTGGGTTTACGGACCCACAAGTTTTTTTAATTTTTTGGTTCTTTTTGAGCTCGGAGGTTTTGGTTCTCCAAACTCCTCCCGTTTCCGAATAGAAACGGCTTGATTCTCGGATCATAGAAACGATGCACCGCAAAATGAACCCATTCATTGTCCGTCCGACTTAGATTTATTCCGATTGATTCGTCTGTTTGTTTTTGGTACCCAAGCTGTGTGTTTGTACAAACCGTTGGTGTAGCGATTTGTGCACAGTCACCCGTTGTGTGTCTAAATTGATTAAAAGACTGTGTACGTCTTCTTTTGGTCATGACTCATTAAGCTCTGAGACTGTGTATGTTATGATAGCGCCATGATGACTTTACAAAATCACAAGCCGATCCAAGCAAAGTTGATGAGTCAAGTTTACGGAAAACAAGTTGAGTTTTGTAAACAGAAGATTGGATGATGAAAAAGAAATGAAGAGATGATCTCAAGTTCTCACAGACCCAGTGAAATGCGAATGTTTTGAAAAGGTATTTTTTGGGGTTTCTATGACGTCAAGAACGATCAGTACATAGTGATGAGAGAGTTCAGTCAGGGAAAGAGAAAGGGGTTTCAGATTGATTTTCTGGATACCGTTGAGGGTTTGAGCAAGACACATAAGTTTTGGGACTCTTAAAGGAGAACAAGAGTTGTGAGAGTTTGTGAGTTTTGATGAGACTAGTTTGATTGAAAGTCATCAAGTGTATCAGTTTTAGTTTTTCATCTTTCATCTTTGATCTTTGAAGCTGATTCTGATTGTGATTCTGATTGGAGTGATGAGTCATCTGAAATCTGATTATTAAGATTAAAGTGGATTTGGCAAGTTGCTGTTCGATTTGTTTGGTAGATTGAATTTGATTGAGATCTTGGCAAGTTTGTATGAAATCTCTCATCAGTCATCTCAAGTTATCAATGTTGTTTAAGTCCTTCCCCATTTAAATCACAAAATAAATCAAATAATCTTCTTCTCTCTTCTTCAAATCAAATCAAATCAAACTGTACAAACTTCAAGCAATACATACTTGGTGACTTTAAATCCGAGTACATAACACTTCTCATCAGATCACACTTCTTCTCAATCTCTCTCTCTTTCATTTTCGAAACCAATCATCAGATATCATCATATCACAACCAAGATATCATCATTCATCATAAACTATCATTCAAATGGTTTATTCATCTCATTCTTTACTACCTCATCATCATCAACAACAACAACAACAACAACAACCTCTTCTCTCTTCTACATCTAACCTTAATTCATCTCCTACTCCTTCTTCGACTACTGCTACTCTTATCTTTTCAAGAAGAAGACATCGTTCTTGGTTGAACTATGCTCTACTACTCTTACTTCTCATCGTTCTGGGTACTGTAAGTTCATTTCAATTCATCACAACTCTTCTCAAATCAATCAACTAACTCATGTGACTTTGAACAGATCATCGTCTTATCAACAGCAAACGCATTATTCGGTATCCATACTGTCGATCTCATCACATCCCAAGACCTAGAATCATCACTCATCCCACCCACTTCTCCCAACTCATTACCCACCACCACCACTACCACCACCACTCACACCATCCAAAACACATTGATTCCAAAAATCATTCATCAAACTTGGAAAACAGAACGGATTCCAGATAGATGGTTACCTGTTCGAGCTACTTGTGCTGCTTTACATCCTGATTGGGAGTATGTGCTTTGGACCGATCAGAGTGGTAGGGAATTGATTATTCAACATTATCCTTGGTTTTTGAAAACTTTTGATGGGTATCGTTATCCGATCCAAAGAGCCGATGCGGTACGATACTTTGTCTTACATCAATGTAAGTCTTTTCTCTCAATTCAGTTAATTTATAACTGATTGGATTCTTGACGCTTTGGATTTGGGTTTTCAAATAGATGGAGGGGTTTATATGGATTTGGATATCGGTTGTGTAAGACCTATGGATAGTTTGATCTCGAATCCTTTGTTCGATTTGCTTTTGCCTCAGACTATACCGGTGGGAGTCTCAAATGATTTGATGTTTAGTTCTGCTCGTCATCCGTTTATGGAATATGTGATTAATCATCTTCAATACTTTGATCATGATTATTTCTTAAACTGTAAGTCACTTTCTATTACTTCTTTAGGAGTGATGCTTATTGGAGTTTTCTTACAGATCCAACGGTCATGTTCTCGACTGGACCCATGGCACTTTCGGCTCTTTATTCTCAATTCAGATCATCTCCAACGAACCAACTAACGTCCAAACCTATCCGAATCCTTCCACCAGAACTGTACGGCAAGAACCTTCCAGCCACAAACACTCCTTCCTCAGCTTTCTTTGCACATTACTATGGATCATGTTGGCACACAGATGATGCAGGCTTTATAGTCTGGTTAGGCAAATTTGGAATGCTTTGGTTGTATGGAGCCATTGGAGTCTTGGGATTCTGGTTGATCCGATTCGGTCTAAGATCGTTTAGATCATTTATGGAAGATGGAAGATTGAATGGAACTCATCGGTCTAGAAACCATTCGCATAGGAGAAGACGCTTGTTTATCAGATCATCCTCTTCGAGATCGGGTTCTAGTTCTCCTAGGTTTGCTGATGTCTTGTTGTTACCGGTGACTTGGTTGGAGGAAAAGAGAAGGAAATCGGTTTTTCAAAGTAATGAACCTAGGTGTAAGTGTTGTGGTGGATGGACAAGTAGTTCTGAGTCCGGATTACCGGCCTACGAATCACATACTCGTGAGTACTTTTTCTTTCCCTTTATCTTCAGAGTGGGTACTGAGATTGTGTTTCGGTGGATTTGGTAGCTACTACTGAGGAATGGCAAGTAGAGGAAGAAGATTTGTTTCTTTCTCCTTCGTCGGTGTCTTCTCCTTTACCGTCTCCTACTCTTCATCCTTACCAATCTCATCATCATCAATGTAGATCATCACCTATACAAAAAGCGTTTTATAAATTGGCTGAATTGACAGGGGTGAGTACGAGTGCTGGGAATGGAGCAACGGGAGGAAATGGAGCAGGAGCAGGGGGAACGGGAAATGGAAATGGGGGAAGTTTGGCTGGGGTGGAGGTTTTGGAATTGGGTGATCATGGGAATTTGAATTCGGTTAAATCTGATTAAGGTATTTATCAGTTGGATGGGTTTAGGAGTTTAGGATTTGTGGAGTTTGGAAGTTGTCGTGGTGGTTTTTCTTTTTTCGTTTTTTTTTGGTATACGTGATTTTTCTTTGAGTGATGGGTTGGTTTTAATCATTGGATGTGGGGTTTTTTTACATGGATGAGTTTTTTTCTTTTGCTGGAAGTTGTGGGGGTTTCATGAGATGAAAGGTGTGGTACTGGAGTATGAGTGAAGAAATAGAAGTTTATGAATGTAAATTGGTCACGGTTTTGGATGGGTTTTGGATTTGTTACACTTTTAGAGCTTTTATGATGGGTTATGTTTTTTTTTTTGTTTTGTTGTTTTTCTTTCTTCTTTTTTTGAAATTTGCTTTTGCTTTGCTTTTGCTTTGTTTCAATTGTTTTGTTTTGTTTGGTGCTTTTGTTTCAACTGTTTTGTTTGTGTTATTGTTTTTGCTTTTGTTTGTGATTTTTTGTGATTTTGATTGTGTATGTTTTTTAGATATATTTAGTTTAGTTCTTTTTCAAGTTATTTATTAATTGATTTTTTTTGAACACTTTTTTATTACCGGTTTAATTGGATGAATCATGAGAGTATGGATGAGGTTTTGCCAAGGAGTATGGGTGATGATAATTTTGAAACACTGAGGTGTTGGTAATAAGCTTTGATGTATAGTTTGTGGTCTACTCTTGGTATTGCTTTGAGATTGGTCTTTGGGTGTTTCTGGTTCATCTTCTGTTGTTATTATCCACTTGGTTCTTTACAACCCTTTGCAGAATTGATGACTTTGGAAAAAAAGAAAACACTTGAGTTTTCAAAAAAAAACCTGCGAGTTTTTTTCAAAAACTCATCGAGTTTTTCAAAAATTCATCGAGTTTTTCAAAAATTCATCGAGTTTTTCAAAAATCCATAGAGTTTTTCAAAAATCCATAGAGTTTTTCAAAAACTGAGCGAGCTCTTTCTCTTTTGGAATTACTGAGCCAGGTTTCCAAAAAAAACTCACTGACTTTTTGAAAAACTCAGCAGCTTTTTCACAAAACTCGGTCACTTTTCGAAAAAACTCGAGGTTTTTTATTTGAAAACTCGAGGTTTTTTTTTCTTCAAAGTCATCAATTATGCAAAGGGCTGTACCAATGCAAAAATGTCAAGAATGGGTTGATGAGCTTTGGGGTGGTTGATTCAGTAGTAACATTGGATTTGAAGTTAAAAAATAAAACTTCTGGGGTCTTAGGTATAGGAGCTTTTGAGCTTGGATTTGATGATGATGATTGTTATGGAGGTGGTGTTGGATTGGATTATGGGATTTTATCTGGACTTATGGTATAGATTTAAAACCAATTCACCAGATCATTTGGTTTGTTCGATTTATTACTGGTTTAAATGGATAAGAGTATGGATGAGGTTTTGCCAAGGAGTATAGGTGATGGTAATTTTGAATCACTGAGTCTGAGATGTTGGTAATAAGCTTTGATGTATAGTTTGTGGTATACTCTTGGTATTTCTTGGGAATTAGTCTTCAGGTGGTTCTGGTTCATCTTCTGTTGTTATTATCCACTTGGTTCTTTACCAATGCGAAATTGTCAAGAATGGGTTGATGAGCTTTGGGGTGGTTGATTCAGTAGTAGCATTGGATTTGAATTAAACTTCTGGGGTCTTAGGTATAGGATCTTTTGAGCTTGGATTTGATGATTGTTATGGAGGTAGAGTTGGATTGGATTATGGGATTTTATCTGGACTTATGGTATAGATTTAAAACCAATTCAACAAATCATTTGATTTGTTTGATTTACAGTCAAGCCGGAAAAGCTTGCCACCAATTACCCGCCAATTTGCTCGAGTTTTGCGGGCAAAATCGGTCAAGCTTTTCCGGTTTGACTGTATTACTGGTTTAGATGGATAAGAGTATGGATAAGGTTTTTCCAAGGAGTATAGGTGATAGTAATTTTGAATCACTGAGGTGTGGATAATAAGCTTTGATGTATAGTTTATTTGTGATCAAGTCTTGGTATTGCTTTGGGATTGGTCTTTGGATGGTTCTGGTTCATCTTCTGTTGTTATTATCCACTTGGTTCTTTACCAATGCAAAAATTTCAAGAATGGGTTGATGAGCTTTGAGGTGGTTGATTCAGTAGTAGCATTGAGTGTGGATTAAACATACTCTGGGGTCTTAGGTTAAAGATCTTTTGAGCTTGGATTTGATGATGATCATGGTTATGAGGGTGGAGTTGGATTGGATTATGGGATTTTAGCTGGACTCGTGTTTAAAATTTAAAACCAATTCACCAGAAGATGGACTACATACATGTTTGGTTTGAGTTTACTTTGACTAGATGTGGTTATGGTAGATAATAGATATGGATGTGCAGATGATGAGAGAGATTGGCAGAGATATAACCAAGATCTTAGGGGAAAAGTGAGGGGAAATGCTCAGAGAATGAACTTGAGGAAAGTAGTCTTTTATAGTTTGAGGGATGGAATGGAGAGGTTAGTTGTGGTTATACCAAAATGGATTAAGTATTTGTATTGGTGGTAGGGATGAGGAATTAAAAGCTTGGTTTGGATAGAATTACTGAAGAGTTTGGTTCATGAGGGATGGAAAGGTGATTTGTGTATTTGAGTTTTGGAAAGAAGTGTGGGATGATGTTTTGGTTTAATGTTGGATACCTGGTCTGAACTCTTATTTAGGCATGTAGGTATTCTTGTATGTCTTGGTGCTAAAGGTGATCTGTGGTGGAGATGTCTTACAGCTCAAGAGATGGGAGATCTTATTCTTTGAAAAACTCCATTCAGACACACATGATCTTTTTCATGATTTGATTGGTCTTTGGTACACAAATCATTTGTAACAGATTTGCTTTGTAGTCAATCTTGGTGACACTGTCATAAAACCTTGACTTGGAGAGAAGTTCATCACTTGCAAGAATGTCAACATCTTAGCTAATGTTTGTGCATAAGTTTGGGACTTGTGAGGGGTTGACTTGGTCTTCTGACCTCTGGAATATAGGTTTGCTAGGGATCCTAAGTAGTCATTTCTTATTGGACATGCAGTCAATGGGATCACCACAACATCTCAAACCAGTAGGTTTAAAGGTTTTGGGCCTTGATTGATACCTGTCAAAAATTTCAAAGGGTTTGGTGACAGTAACTATACATAAGGTAAGAAGAAGAGATCAAAGGATTTTTTTGGGGTTGCAAAGTGGCAGCAGCAACATGTGCTAGGCAATTTTGTTTGATCTGTGAGCTAGACTTGAAGTTGTTTGTACTGAGAATGTCTTTAATGTTTCTTCACTTTCATACTTTGGTTGTCTTTTGATGAATTGATTGGAATTGCTAAATTTACAATTAGGTAAGTGTTTGTATTCTTCATTTGTTTATTCTAAACTTGTTTGCATTTCATCAATGTTGATCATTTTTTGATTTTGATCTCCTTTTTTAAGTTATGTGTTTCATTTTATGTTTAGGTTTGTTAATTTTCTGTTGTGTGTATTCAAGTTCTCTGAGAATCAAATGTAGAAAATCTATAAAAATGATAATTTGGATTATTATGATGAGTTTGAATCTTCTGCTTGAGTTTCTTGCGTCTTCATAAGAGTTGAAGAGAGTATTTATTGGGTTTTTATGTCCTTTGATTCATGATGTGATGAAAAATGAGATGAAATCAAGACATGATCATAGGAATTGTTTGAAAGGGGAGTTTTGAGGTGCAAGATTTTGTTGTGTGTGAGTCTGGCATGAAAGGTGAGGATTTGAACAGATAGGTTTATGTTCATGTCAAGGCATTTCAAACTTTGGGGAGCTCTCAGAAGCTCTGAGATCTATTTGCAAGACCTTGATCAGTGCAGTTTCAAGCAAGGGTTTGTTACACATCACCATACAGATCCTTTTCTATGATCCAGGTTATCTAGTCATAACATCAACTAAAGGTGTGACATACACTCAGTTGATGCACTCTGTCTTGGATACTACTGGTGTAGTATATTGATCTGAGCTTTCTGCAGGTACAACATTCCTTGATGTTGGTGAGGGTTGCTATATGATTCCAATAGTCATACACAAAATGCCTGCATCTGGGCATGTCAAGAAGTTGATTGACCACCATTATATTGAATCAGCATGATCAAAATCTAAGCCCAAGTTCAACAATGAAGGAATTTTCAACTAAGGTTTGATGGTTATATAACAAACATGTGCTTTAGGAATCAGGAAGTTCTGAATGAACTGGGATTTGATATCATCATAATGTTACACATAATTATCTGGGAAAAACTTTTTTTCTTTTCTTTTGAGGTGTTTGACAAAGAAGGCAATTATTTGAAGTGTGAAATCCAAAAACCAGCGTATGTGCGGGACCACAAAGAGGATTATTTGTGATTTTTTCAAAATTTCATAAGGAAAAGTGCCTTCTTCACGTCTCACACCTGCATAGGGCCATTCCTGGGTCCTGGTCCATCATTTGGTGGAGGCTGACAGCCTGAACCACCAGGAAGTGGAGGAAGTGCTTCAGACTGAGTGCAAAACTGGCTGAGATGGGACCGATGCTAACACCGAGGCTACGGGCTCGGGAGTCGGGATTGAAAGATAGGGCCTCGGGTCATATGATATTTATATCAGACTTGAGTCATCGGTGTCTGATACCGTATCACATCAATCAGCTTCACTGACACCACCGAGCAACAAACTTAACCAGAATCAAGAATCAAAAGAAACGCATCCGACGAAGATACCTAAACAAATCACAAACTCAAAATCTCATGAAACTTTCCACCAAATTCACCATTCAAAACATAAGAAAGTCAAGTAGGATCCCAGAAGAAAATGGAAGATTTTATAAAAACAATCATATCTTTCGTTATGCTGCAATGGATTCGATTCCATTTAGTTTAAGACAATTAATATTTTTTGGTAAGATGTTGGAATCTGATGAGATTGAAAGTGAAGTTGAACATCAAAAGAGATTAGTTAGAGGTGCTAATTTTGTTCGTTCGTTATTCAATTCACTTTTATCTTTCTCCGATCATTTTTGACTGACTTGAAGTTAATATTTATGTATGTTTTGGTTTTGTATGATTCGGTTAATTTTGGATTTTGATGAGGTTTAGATTCGAGTTCAATTACCAATTCGAATTGCTAGACGGATACGAGACTTTCAATCACTTCCATATATTGTAGCATCTAATCCTCATCTAACAGATGCCTTACAACTTTACGTAGATGCATTTGATAAGATGAGATCCTATCCTCCAATAACTGATCAACAAGATAATCAAAGTTGGTGTGAGTTTCTCGAAGATTTACTTAATCAACACCGGATCGTAATACCTCAGGTGTGCTTATTCTTTTTCTTTCTTTGCTGAGTTTTGTTCGTTGTCATTGATGAATTGTTTGACTTTTTTTTCTTTTTCTAGCTTGCTATTGGCATTGCAGAATCTTCAAACCATCTTACTTCTCATCAAATTGATACTTTCATGACTCGAATGTTACAATCACGTATCTCTAGACGAGTATTGGCCCAACACCATATAGCTCTAACCAATCAATTTCAATCTAATCAGTCATCAAATTCAAATTCATCATCATCATCTAATCAAAAGTTAAAAGGGTATATTGGTATTGTGAATACTGAACTGAAGGTTTTGAACGTGATTGAGAAATGTATTACACTGGTTCAAGCTAAACTTGGTCTGAGTTGTCTTTCGGGTACGGATACGTCTATGCTTGATGTTAGGATCACTGGAGAGAAGGATGCTAGTTTTGCTTATATTCCAGATCAGTTGGAGTGAGTACCCAATTCATTTATTTTTATTGGCTTTTTGAATTTTCGCATTCTAGCTACTTTCTTCACTTGCTAGATGATCTGATTTGTCTGAAGACTCAAACAATCAAGCGTGTTTAACTGAGACTTTCTGTTATCATTATTTTCTAGGTATATCATGTTTGAACTCTTATTAAATTCATTCCGAGCCACCCTAAAGCAAGCCCGAAAAAAATCCATCACCCCCTCCAATTTACCCATCCAAATCCATATTGTCACCTCACCAACTGAGATCAGTATAAGGATTTCAGATCAAGCAGGAGGTATCAAACCATCGATTTCACCCTTACCAAATTGGATATCAGATGAATCAGATGATTTTCCACCATCGATCAATCGAAGAGAATTATTTTCGTTTTCACATTTAGTTGAAGGAGATAAGAATCAAGACCGATTAAAAGGATTAATCAAAACTGGAGGATTGGCTGGGACGGTGGGAGAACAGATTAGGGATTGGAAAGAAGGAGATCTAGAAGTGCTTGAGGATGAGGAAAAGGATGTTCAGGATGCTCGATTGAGGATCGGGTTACCTTTGTCTTCTATCTTTGCTGAATTCTTTGGTAAGTTATAGACTCCTTTGATTTTGCTTTTCTCTTTTTTTTCTTTTTAATACAAGTTGACTTACTCTTTCTTGGTTTGGTTTTTTAGGTGGATCTCTTCATATGTATTCTATTGAAGGATCATCAGATGCTGTTCTCTGTATTCCTAAATTAGGTACTACTACTGAACCTAATATGAAACAGATTTAAAAGGAAAAGTCTCGTATACGTATATATATATATTTACTTGATTTTGAAAACACGAGAAGAAATAGAGTCCTTCACCTAGGATTTAGTACTTGAATAGAATTTGCGGTGGTGGATCTTGGGAAGGAGATGGATTTGATTTTGGTTACTGCTTGGTTTCAAAAAAAGCTCAAAAGAAAAATACATAACACATGGGTTCATTTTTCAAAAAAGGTATCAATTGTAAAAATATCATTGTTTCTTTTGTATGTGTTTTTTTTATTAAGATGTCGGATATAAGTTGTGAGAATATGTATGTAAACTTGAAGTCAAGATATGTGGTTTGGTTTTGGTTTGTTTTGTTTTAGTTGAAATGATTGGAATCGCAAAATGGTTTGGTTTTTTTTGTTGGTTTTATGACTTGTTTTTTTAGATTATACAATTAGGATTGTTATATGGGTGCTTTTGGAATGATAGTTGTGATGAATTGATCGAAGTTGATCGAAATGAGAAGATATGTACATACATACATCAGTTTCAGTGTAGTAAGTTGGTAAGTCATGGTTATAGAGAGGTTTACCTCGATCTCTCTAGAACAATCCAGAAAACACTATTGACACTGGACAGTCATCAAAAACCATTCAATCTCAATCTCACTCTCAACCTCATCCATTCCAATCACTCATCAAATCAAAATACTTGAACTCTCAAATTTACCGAACTATCATATATCAAAATGACTGAAGAAATCTCACCAGAACTTAAAGCTCAAGCAGACGCACTAAAAACCGAAGGTAATCAAATTCCAATACTATATCACCGGAAAAAAAAACTAAATCATTGGATGTTTTTTTTGATTGATTGAAACCAATTAGGAAATACATATTATAAATCAAGAGATTTTTCAAAAGCCATTGAATCATATCAAAAAGCATTTTCTTTGAATCCAGATCCGATTTATTTAAATAATTTAGCGGCTTGTTATTTTGAAATTGGTGAATTTGATCAATGTATAAATCAATGTCAAAGAGCTGTTGATGAAGGTAGAGAAAGAAGAGTTGATTATAAAGTCGTTGCTAAGTTGAGTTTTTTTTTTCAATCTTTCTTAGTTTTCTTGTTTTCTGATTTTGGTTTTGGATTTTTGGTTTTTGATTTTGGTTTTAGATCTTTTGCTCGTATGGGATCTGCTTATCTTAAGAAAGGAGAATATGATTCTGCAATCAAGAACTTGGAAAAATCTTTAACTGAACATCGTACACCTGATACTTTAGCTAAATTAAAAGAAGTATGAAAACCCCCATTTTTCTTTCTCAACTTTTTTTTTCGGATCTAATCTTATTTCATTTTGGATTTGATTTTTTAGGCAGAAAAAACTAAAGTTGAAGAAGAAAGAAAGGCTTATATTAATCCTGAGTTATCTGATAAAGCTAGGGAAGAAGGAAACACATTGTTCAAGGTAAAGGTTTCTTCGATGAAACTTCTATGAAACCAGAAATCCAAAGTAATCAAGAAACATTTTTTTTTCGAATTGATAGGCAGGTGATTTTGCAGGAGCTGTTAAACATTACACCGAATCCATCAAACGAAACCCATCCGATCCAAAAGCCTACACGAACCGAGCGGCCTGTTATTCCAAACTCCTAGCCTTACCCGAAGCTCTCAAAGATTCCGAATCAGCCATCCAAGCCGATCGAAGTTTCACCAAAGCATACATTCGTAAAGCCTTAACGTTACATGCAATGAAAGAACATAAAAAAGCTATTGATGCTTTGAATCAGGCTGAAGAGATTGATACTGAGAAGAAACATGTTAAGGAGATTGCTGGGCATCGACAGAAGTTGTTTGCGGCTGAGTTTGGGGAAAGAGCTAATGAGACGGATGAACAGAGACTTGAGAGAGCTATGAGAGATCCAGAGATTCAACAAATCATGTCGGATGTAAGTGGAAATTGAATTTTGATTGAAAGAGAAAACAAAATAATGATCGTTTGATTTTGGTTGAACTAATGAAATTGATTTCTTTGATTTTTTTGTTTTAAGCCTGTTATGCAACAAATCTTACAACAAGGACAACAAGATCCAAAAGCCTTACAATCACATATGGCCAATCCGATGATAAGAGAAAAGATTTTAAAACTTGTTGAAGCTGGAA
Source organism: Melampsora larici-populina 98AG31 (assembly GCF_000204055.1). Taxonomy (NCBI): domain Eukaryota; kingdom Fungi; phylum Basidiomycota; class Pucciniomycetes; order Pucciniales; family Melampsoraceae; genus Melampsora; species Melampsora laricis-populina. The sequence continues at coordinate 175,117 of NW_006768799.1, read as the reverse complement.
TCATTAGAACTCGTTAAGATCCAAACCAAGGATTTGAATGAAAAAAAGAGAGAGAAAAGATCATGAAGAAATGTAACTATACTTGAAAATGAAAGAAAAGCGAACGAAAGAAAAATGCATGTGATTATTTGATTATCTCTATTTTATATAATTAAAACATACCATTTGAAAACATGAAGTGATAATCAATTGGAATGAAGCCGATTCTTTTGATTTTCTTTTATATTATCTTATCTTGAGGTTTCAATGTTGCTTTTTTGCCTATTATACTTGATCTATCATTGGAATTGAATGATTATGATTCTATGGTTCTAAAGAAAAGTCACCTCGATTGTACTCTTCATATTGCTTTTTTTAATTTTGCAGATAGGTGTATGCGAGCAGCATGTTTCAGATAAGTGGAAGTGATTTTCTTTTCAATAATCAAGGTTGAAGGTGACTTGAACATCATCTGGATCAGAAAATATTGAGAACTCTGTTGACTCAGTAGAGCCAGAGATACCAATCTGTTACTTGATTAGATTTGTACACAATGGGGAACAGGGTAAGTTGGATGAGTGGAATTGAGAGGATGGTTGAGACTGAAATGAATCATGTGGGTAGGATGACTTTTTTGGAAAGAAAGTTTGAGAGATACATGATGAAGAAGACACCATGGTGATGTGACACCCTGGGTCGATGTTTGAGTCTCATGTCTTTAATCAAGCAGGCAGCTTCAGCCCGAGCGAGTGCAGCTCAGTTAGCTGAAGTCTGAAGACCTATCTTCATGAGGATGACCAACTGCCTGTTGCACTCAGACAGCCAGTGAAAGAGTCTTTCTTGCAAAATATATCTTTGTCAGTACGCTCTTCCATGGTGCTTCTAGCATCCAACATGCATATTTCTGCCGCGATTGGCTTTCTAGTTTGTATGTAGAAAAACTCTGAGCTGGTTGCTTCAACTTGTGTCAGGACCTCCTTACCACATCAAAGATCTTCGAATGTCCCTCGAATAACGCAACACGACTCAATGGTGTACCCACTGTAGCGCACGACTTATGTATGTCAAGAGGTAATGTTTCAGCTCATCTTCTTCCAGCACCTCCTTCGTTTACCAGAGTGGACAGGTTTCATCGACAAAAGCCAAGCAAAATTGAGATCGTAAAAAGTTCATGCGAGTTGTATGGAGGTGGGGGAAGCTGTGGCATGCGGAAGGCAGGGAAACTCGCAGCGTCGCTCTACAAAGACCGCTCGTCTAGCTTATCAATTCCCAGTTCTGAGGTTTAATGACATGGCCAACGTGATTTCAAAGGTTAGAATCAGCTTCAGGTTTTCGAGTCCACCTCATGTGCCAAGAGAGGACAGATGAGAACTAAAAGATGTACGATCATCTTACGTTTCTAAACCAAGAAGACTGGAAGATTTTTGTATATAAATGATTCCCAACGATAGACGAAGCAAGTCTCTTTAGTATGATCCTTGAAGTAAGCTTGACGTGTCTCATCTGATTCTAAAGTATGAATCAATTTCTTGATTCGATCACGATGGTCATCCATAAGATATCTTCTTTCACTGCTCTGAGTGGGTCACATTGTTGCCTTCAAGTCTTGGTTTTTCGGATAGATTGTTTTGACGTAGAGAACCTAGCCAGGTGAGTGAGGATTTCTTTATTCAATACTTTCGATACCCAAGTTCTTCCTTCCAAGTACGAGATAAGCTTTAATAGAAGTCAACGACTAGAACCGCTCTCATTATTTGACACACACAATGACTGACAAAATTCATCATATCTTTTGCTCTTTCTTTTGAAGCCACTCTTTTTTATCAATTCATCAAGTCACTCCTTAAATTACTCCCAACATTATTTTAACTTCAACCTGCGAGGTGGAAATCTCAGTTTTCGATTTCAATCCGACAAACACGGTCTAAGAACATCGAGCACGGATCACTTCATCAATCCAACATGCGCGTGACTGATTGGATACCTATGAAGATTTGTTCACTTGCCTTCACCTTATTGGTGATTAATGCGACTCCGATCCAATCCCTTCCATCAGGATCAGCCGAATTTCATAGCCCAGTGGTCGATTCACAGCAACTAGCAGGGTTGACTATCAACGGAAAGCGTTTCAGACGACGTGGCGGAATCCCACTTCCTCGAATTTATCCAATCCCCTTAGTATGGGGTGTCGATTGGAATCTGTTATGGTATTTTGTTGATCCTGATAAACTCACACGTGAAGGACTTAGTCCCCAGAACTTTAAAAACATTGATAACAAACGAGTAGCTACTCTTCGAGAAACTGCACTTCAAGCAGCCACTAGAGCTATAGAAGTTTATGATTTATTACATCCTGAAGAAAATGTAAAAGCTTTGGCCGAGATTAGAAGATTAGCTATCTTAGAATCCGAACCTGATTTAAGTCAAGAAGATCAAAAAGAAGAAGATAGATTGAAAACTAATCTTTGGGAAGTCTTTCAAAAGAATCCAACTTTAAAAGAAAGTACTACGGCTATCTTTTTGGCTAATGTTCCTGAACATACTAAAGCTAAATTCCAACAAATCTCTCATGATATGAATGGTGCTCGATATGCGGATAAACCGACGAGAACTGAAAATCAAAAATCGAATGATGAAGATCAAGATCAAGACTCTGATCATGATGGAAATGATGATGATAATGATGGAGATGAGGATCAAGAGAAAGATAAAAAAGGGGATCAAGAACCTGCGAAAGATTGGGCTCATGTTCAATTATGGGATTCTGAACCTGTTGATGAATTCTGATGTTCAACTAGGAAGTCCGTCTTATGATCGGACTTTGTTAAGTCTTTTAAATTGGTAAGTTTTCCATTCCTTATTGCATTTTAAACCTCGAGCTCATCAAGACTTGTTCTTTCCATTGATTTTGTAAAGTATACATCAACACGAGTGCGTCTTGGACAGGATTTTGACCAAAGAAACCTGAAGGACACAAAGGAAACACTGTGAAACTTCATCTTAAACAAATGAAATTATTTTATCTCAGGGGTGCATGAATAAAGATTGCCTGAAGTGTGTTTGAAGATGCAATTGCGATATATGTACAGTCATGTCTTGTCAATAGCTACAACCAGGAATTCAGACTGTGAGGCTTGAGTATTTATTTTACGTTCGAACAGTATTGGAAAGATAGAAAACAAACGCCTAACGGAATGACACATGCCCAATTGAGTGAATTGAGTGAAATCATACCTGACTGTAGGCGATAACATTATTGACAGTATGAGACTCAGATGATACATGGGATATTGATTTGATCTGCTCATCAAGCCAATCATTCCTGAGCAATTAAAATGATCAGGAACTGAATCGCCTCTTCTAAGTCAAACTCAATTTATCTTGGAGACATTTTCTCTAGTCATGACCGCGAGTCAGGCTTTACTCTGAATGGTCAAGAAAAGTGTCGGGGTAAGAATTAGATCCTTGCACCCTCTTATCCCTTTCAAAGACAGACTGCAGCTACACGAATATAAATCAGTTGATGAAGTATGTGAAAAATCACCATCCTGATTTTATTTGTTCTGACAATTTTAGTGATCCTTTGATGACTGTATGAAAAACTTATTGACCAATTTCCATCAACGAGTGTCACAAGGATTTCATGCAATTCTTTACGTTACCAGAGTTCTATTCAGTAGTTCTTGGCGAGCTTTTGTTCACCTCAATCTCTCAAGGCTGAGCCTCATCCCTTATATGTTGAAATCCTGATTCCTGACACTACCCATACAGCGACGAGCTGCGAGCAGGAATGTATATTGAGATAAAGTGTGTCATTGAATATGATTCATTGACGCCATGCTACACTTCAACCCCCAGCGAATTTCCCCTTAGCCTGCGCCCTCCAACTCACGAACTGCGTCTTACCGAGGAAGTATTAACCTCAAGTTTTGTGGAGACCGACGAAATTATAGATAAAAAAATTCGGCTTCAGCGATGATGACAAAGTGTCTCAGACTGCGGGGTGAAGATGCTGAAGAACGCAAGACATATAGGGCTGAACTGACTTGAATCACTTCCCTCTTTTAGCAGTTTTCTTTCAACTTGACCATTTTTATTTATTTCAACTAAACCTCACAACACTTTCGCTCTATTTTACATTACAAGATTCCTTCTTTTCTAATTCCACATCCTTGTAAGTCACTACTAGTTGACTTCCTCTGTACTTCTGCTTCTTGGGCATTTCTATCTTTATCACTGACGCTGTTCTTGACTGGGGATACATAGCTGCGAGATCGAGATATAGCCAGCACTCCTGCCTCGGCGACCTATTCATCCTGTGAATCTCAATAGCTTTTCAATACAGACACAAATCAAATCGCAACACACTTCTTCACCTTCAAATCAAAGATCTCATCAAGGCATTCCTAGGTCTGAATCCATCTCTCGAAAGGCAAAATCATCTTTTTTCCTTTTGGAGGATGGTAAAAGAGTCTCTCGCTTTCAGGATGAAAGCTCTTGTCTTGGTATTGTTGATGATGAAGTTACACGTCAGCGGACTACCCATGATCGGTGAAGCCGTCAAAATTGCAAATGCGGGAGATGTCCTCAATGCTGCTAAAGGGGGCGATGTCCTCAATGTTGCTAAAGAGGGCGATGTCCTCAATGTTGCTAAATCGACCGGCGCCCCGAAGGCTGCTGAGACGGCCGATCCCGTACAGGCTCTTAGACCGACCGACGCCCCAAAGGCTGGCGAAAAAGCTGATGCCGGCCAACCTCCCACAACCGCGGGTCCACTTCGCAGCGTACAGAGTCAGTACGGCATCTTTTTTTTGAAAATCCTCCAAAATTTGGTGTCTGATCAAACATTCGTCCTTTCCACAGATCCTGGTGCCAGTGGGCTGGATTATCAACATGCTGTGCGCGTGTCACATCCATCAGGTAGGCAATTATACCACCTCACTCCTGATAAGTATCTATTTGCTCATTGGCTTGGTCTTGTGTACACTTGATCTATATAAGGTGAAAAGCTTGACGCGACATTCAGCATCTTCAGTCCGGGGACCAGTCCACACGATGTCAATCTTGTGAGAACGGGAGAAGAAGTCCGAACCAAGATCATCGGAAACGCCGCTCACAACTTTCCGTTTTCACAACCTAAGGGAGCTACCCCATCAACAATATCAGGTATGAAGATGTGTCCCTCTTTGTCTGAGAAGCGCAATATGAAACGACATCTTATTAACATAAGAACCGCTTAAATCACTTATGATAGAAGAGGCAAAAGTGGCATATCCTGCTAAGCCTTTGACATCGGATGTTACAGTCCCCAAAGCACCAGCGGAGGAAATTTCAACTCTAGGAGCAAAATCTCCACAAAACCCAACCACCTCTGATGGAGTTTCCAAGGTGCTGAATACTGAAAAGGGAACGGTCGCTAGCCCAGCTGAGCAATCCATATCACCTCAAACCTCTGGAGAACCGCTTAAATCTGTCCCGATAGAAGATGCGAAAGTGATTCATCCTGCTGAGTCTTCGACATCAGCTCCTACAGTCCCCAAAGCACCAGCGGAAGAAATCTCAGCTCTAGGAGCAAAATCTCCACAAAACCCAACCACCTCTGATGAAGGTGCCAAGTTGCTGAATACTGAAAAGGGAACGGTCGCTAGCCCAGCTGAGCAATCCATAGTACCTCAAACCTCTGGGTGGACGCGGTTAACTAACGTGTTCCGAAAGCCTTTCCAAACAAACTCACATCCTTCAGTAGCTCAGGACGTCAAGGCAACAAATCAGGCTTCAGGTGCAACACCAAAACTGGAGTCTACTGCTGATGTAACAGTTGCGGAGAAACCTGTCACCACTACAAGTTTTTTGGGGAATCTCGGGAACTCAGCAAAGAACAAGTTGCATAATTTCATGAGTTCGGTCAGAGACAAATCCGCAAAACCTACATACTCTGCGACGGATGGAGATACAATAACTACTTCAGTGCCCAAACAACCAACCGATGTATCCTCATCATCTCCAAGCTCTTGGATGTCACACTTTCCAAGTTCCAAAACCAATTCACAGCCTTCAGTAGCTCAGAGTGTTGACAAGGCGATAGATCAATCCACACCAGCTTCAAGATATGGGATGCCGTACTTCTCAAAAATGTGGCAATCAAAGCCTTCAGTAGCTCAGGATGTCAACAAGGCAGCAGATTCATCAACATCAGCTCCAAGATCTTGGTCATCGTACTTGACACCATGGAGATCAAATCCTTCAGTAGCTCAGGACGTCAACAAGGCAGGAGATCCATTAACATCAGCTCCAAGATCTTGGTCATCATACTTGACACCATGGAAATCAAATCCTTCAGTAGCTCAGGATGTCAACAAGGTAGGAGATCCATTAACATCAGCTCCAAGATCTTGGTCATCATACTTGACACCATGGAAATCAAATCCTTCAGTAGCTCAGGATGTCAACAAGGTAGCAGATCCATTAGAATCCACTCCAAGATCTTGGCCATCATACTTGACACCATGGAAATCTAAGCCTTTGGTAGCTCCAGACGTCAACAAAGCAGCAGATCAATCAACATCAGCTCAAAGCTTTTGGAGACCAGCTTTCTTGAGAAGCAAATCACAGCCTTCAGGACCAGAAATGAAATCTACTTCAGAAGTGGCAACTGAAACCCCTGCTGCCACTCCAGGTTTTTGGGGAAGAGTTTATCAGCCTGGACAAATGAATAACTCTTGGAATAAATTCAGAGGTTTGTTTGGAAGCAAATCTGGACCTTCCAAGGCAAATGAGATAAGTTCAGGTGAAGCAGTTACCAAACCATCACCTGAAGTCATACCTACTACAACTACTGGGTATGGGCAAAGAGCTCGGGACACTGTAGGAAAACTAGGGAGCTACTTGAATATAAAAAAGATTGGCAATCCACGTGAATCAATCCAAAATAGTTGGAATAAACTCAAATCTAAATTCCCAGAATTTAAGTCATCACGCTCACAAGACATCAAGGCAGAAGTTGAAAGGCAGCTCAAAGCACCTTCTAACAGACCACTTACTAGAACAACTTCTTCTCCTTCTTTGTCTTCATAATGGTAAGGTTTAGCTTTGGCCCAAGTTGTGACTGAACTCTGCACTTTAGATCTTTAGGATACCAGATTTTGTCTTCTTCCTTTGTATCAGATTTTGAAAACAGATTCATTCTTTAGAATATTTTTATAGCTCATTTATTTTTCATATCTATTTTCAATTGATGCACCAAAATCACTGCACATAAAAATTCTAGCTATATTCACACATGCTTCAAAAGCTTCCTTTTTTATTTTGAAATGCATACTAGGTTTTTGGAATGTTTGGCATCAGGATTTGTTTTCCAAAACAGGAATCTTGTAGCTTGAAAAGGGTCAAAGAGGTGAGGGGTTCTGGAATGCATAGTAATAAAGTTATAAAATCCCATTGCTGAGCTCTCAAGAGCTTTTGTTACAAGTGAAATCACCTGATCCATTGAGATAAAAGCATAAGTAAGGTCTTCATAGTTCAGACTTACAAATGTGATATTTGTGTTCTGTGATTGTGCCAAAGGTGATTTCCTCTTATAAAAACATTTGGCTCTCAAAATACCTTGTGATATGGGCCCTGTTTTGTATAGCTTTCAGCTTTTGTAAAGGTATTATGCATTGCATAATCTCCATACTCTTGTTGGGGATCAGTTTTGTAATAATCCATAATATTCTAGTACTGGCTTATGATTGTATAGAGGAGCATTGTGCAGGAGTTATACTTTGTTTTCTCTTCATGCTTGTAGCATTTTCTCTTCATACTGCAATTTAGTTATTTAGCTATTGGCATCATCATCAGTGTCCACTGAACACATTGGATCATAAAATATAGCAGTATATATACCTCAACACAGTGAAACCAAGTTTGTGAAACATATCACATACTGAATCAGATCACATTGACTCAAGAAAATTGAAACTTGGAATTGGAAAGAAGAACAGAGCAGAAAATCATTGGTTTAAACTTTATCACCATTGATTAGAAACTTAAAAGAAGGAGAACAATGGCAAAGTTTACAACACCAGACAAACAAGCTTTGGAACACTCGTCATACAATACAGTCCTGAACCAAGGTGATTGAAACTCAGTCAATACAATGGATGCAGTCACCACTAGTCTTGCTTTAATACTTGATCAGCTCACAAAATTAAGCACAAGACTAGATGAAAACTTGGAGCAGCACCAAATTGCCAAAGAACAGTCAAGCAATGAATCTGTTTTACATCAAGAAACTTGAGATCAACTGACAACCTTGTACAGTAGCTCAACATGGGTAACCAAACCCAAACCCAATACCAGACAACACCTCCTGCAGCACAACCAACCACTCAAACTCCTACAGTGTCAAACCAATCTCCACAAGTCCCTACAAAGCCTCACATGGAAGCATATGTCAGGCAAATTATGGGCCTGTTCCAAGGCCCCAAAGCGGGTACACCCAGCAAGCTTGATGGTTCCAAAGGCAACATGGCCAAGGAGTCTGTCAATCAAGTTGAATCATGCCTTCCAACCAGCACCAATTCTTTCCTCAAAAATGAGGCAAAGATTGTCTTCACCCTTTCTTACCTTACTGGCAAAGCAAATCAATGGGCAGCACCCATCTTCAAATGTCTCCTTCATTGGAATGAAAAGGAAGAATCAACATTCAAAGCTTTTGGTGTGGCCTTTGAGGCTATTTTTTTGACTCCAATCACCAAACCAGAGCTCAACACAAGCTTTGAAGCTTGCACCAAAGCAGCTTGGTAGCAGATTATACATTCAAATTCACATCACTAACGGCATGTACAGGATGGGGTGAATCAGTGCACTTCATCCATTATTGGACTAGACTCAAACAAGAAATCAGGGTGAACAGGATCCTCAAATCTTTTGACTCAATGTCTGATATCACCATGTATGCCTTTGCCGTGGACAACAAGCTGCACCCTGAAATACAACATCAACCTACTACTTGAAACACTGCACCCCCACTACAAGAGAATGGGACACCATGGACCGTTCAAGCACACAATTTGAATATTCTAGACCTGGTGTATTGAGAGAGGAGATGTCAAGAAGAACAGAAAGATGATTGTGTGTCAAATGTGGTACAGGAATACATTGCACTGCAGATTGTGGAAGAAAAGGTGAGAAGGAAAATTGGGTTAGAAGTGGAGGTGGTCATAAAATTTCTGAATCAGATGCTATGATAGCTGAGCTGAAGAGTGGAAAAGGAAGGGCCAATGACTTAAAGAACAGCAAGGCTTGGGATTGATAGATGTGCCTCACCTGTGGGACACACTTGTTACAATATTAGGTATTGCTTATGTTCTTTTATTAGGTGGTTCCAAGTTTGGGTTTTTTTGCATAATTTTGAAAATTTGGTTTTTTTTGTAAAAGATATCTTTGTAAAACTAACAGATTTTCAATTCAGGGCAGCTTTTGAGGTGTCTGGCTGTAAAAAATTTATGAATATTTTAGGATCCCACTATTTAGCGCCCTCGGTTCAGTATCCGGAGCCCCTTCTCGGACCGGACACCGGGCTGGGAGCATACAGCAGCCCCCTTTCTTAAAAAAGGGGCTCCTCTTTTTATTTCAACAACATCTTATTGAATCATCCTTGATTTTGGTGTATTTGCACTGTGAAATGGGTTTTGTAGTAGTAACAAGTCGATTCAATGGTTTTGTAGGTGCAGTCATTTTCAAAAAGGATGAAAAGACGATCACAAAAACTTGGTCATGTGGTCCGTGCGCGCGGCGGATGTTGCCGGAATGTGGATGAATCCCAACAGCCATATATCGGCAATGTTCTCATACAGTCTACAAATCTCGAACTGTAGCTTTATAATTGTTCGATATAGCCTGACTTTGAGGCTCCTTTGGAAAGTTGATATTGTCGAACGGTATGGCGAAGAAGCATTGTAGCGGCTGATGCGGTTCGAGCCTTGAAAGGGAGTCTTTTTGCCGAGTGTTGGGGATGGCGTTAGGACAATTGATGCGAATGTGTTAACACCACAATCATCATCTAAAAACGGTTATTTTTGCTATACCTGAGCGGCAATAAACTGATGAAAACTTCCTCACAAGCAAAAACTTATGTCATTTGAAAATATGCCGAGACCGTAAAAGTAAAGACCACGCAGCCGTTTCAAACACGCTTCCCAGCCAGGATGCATTCGTCACGGCAGCGGCTTCATGCCACAGTGCCATCAACAATATAACTGCCAGGTCAAAAAACCGAATTGAAGTTGTTTGTAAGGCCGAAAAAGCACTATGGGTGGGCTGTATCGGCGGTATGTGGCTGTCGGGATTCACCCACATTCCGGCGACATCCGCCGCGCGCACGGACCACATGACCAAGTTTTTGTGATCGTCTTTTCATCCTTTTTGAAAACGACTGTAAACCAAGTCAAAATGTACGGAAGCGACTTAACTCTTGCGTTTTTTGTTTTGTTGCAACACCAATCAAAACCATCTGTATTGTATTCAAAACACAATCACAATACATAGATCGATTCATAAATGGGGTGTGTTGCAGGGTACCAATTGCAACCCGCGAAAAGACAGCAACAAAACGGGTGGAACAAAAGATGATTTTTTGGTGACCTGCATTTATTTTATTTCCCATAAAAGGGAGCACGATTTGTATTATCAAAGTCTATACATCATAGAAAACATCCTCTTGGCAGGATCTCTCATGGATAATATTTCCTGTCTCAAGGTAAGCATGTTCTTCAAGTCTACTCAATTTGCTACAAATGTTATGCACCAACCAAATTAGGATGAGTCGTATCCTGAGAACTTCTATCCTGACTAATCAGAAGGAAATTGAGAGCGATTGTGATAGTTTGATCAATAACATCTTTACATTCTTTTGGGAATGGGTTGAGAGATGATTTCGTTGATCTTGGAAGTTTGTTTAAATTTTACAAGCTTCTGTATCACCCCAATCACAACATCCACAACTGGTGGTGTGAATTGAATAGATTGCATCATTACTAGCGTGATCAGAGGTGTGACAGAATCTAGAATATAATGCACAAGTTGTATCAAGACCATGATCACTGGAGAAAAGAGACGATTTGGTTAGTTTGTTTGATTGAAAAAATGATGATGTCATGGGTATAGTGCGATGAAGGTAAAGAGTAACTAACATACAATGATAAACTCCTGCACCTTTCAAAGACATGACCACAAGGTTTTCCTCTTCTATCTTCACCATACATACTCAACAACTTCTTCACCTTGGGCTTTGACCAAATGTAGGCCCGACTTTAGGTAGAGAAGTGATTGGAATGGGTTCACTATCAGGTAAGATAAGTTCATCAATTTGAGTAACAGCAGTTTCAGGAAATATATGAGTAGCCCGTGTAGGTTCCAGAGCAGAACAATAAAGAGTTTTTAACGTTTGAGTCGAAGTAGTTGGACATGATGATGTGGTTTGACGATCAGGACTCGGAGGAAACTCAGGTGAACCATTTGAAGTTGAAAGATAATCGATTTTTTGATACACATGTGTGTAAAGAGATGAAAGGTTTCCATGAGAGTACGAGTATCTTGATATCTGGCCGTAGTAGGATCCATGATTTGGTTTGTGTCTGATTGTGTGATGATGGAGGTGAGATGATCCGTGATGATGGATGCAGGGTGACTGAACTGTGAAGTGGGTTGTGGGAACAAAGATTCAGAGAGAAACCCCGGCAGATAGAGCAGGTCTACGGGCCGGTCCGGGCTTGCAAATAATGAGCAGCCCTTTTGAATGTTTCCAATAGGGGGCGACACAGCTTTTATCGCCCTATCAGTTAAAAATGGGGCTGGAAGAAGGTCAAAGAGGGGCTGTGTCATGGGAAGATGCCCACATAAGGAGCCCCCAAGGTCCGACTCACCAAAATTTTGGCTGAGTGCACTCGGGCCGTGTCGGGTACCTCGGGTAATGCCCCAAAACAAGCGGGCTCCGGGTATTTGCTGAGGGGCGCTAAATAGTGGGATCCATATTTTACAACAGTTGGTTATTTGATGTAGCGTGTAAATACGTAAAAACTGAAACCCCCTATTATATCATGTCTTTTATCCACTTAATAATGCATTACAGTCTAACCCGCGCAAATGCATAAATTGGGGCGATGATTTTTTCTATGCATTTTGACCAGTTATTCATTTTAACGGGCTTTGTGATAATGCATAACTCTATGCATTATGGTCATAATACATACATTTATGCACTATGAGAACAGAAATGTCATAATGCATAGAGTTATGCATTATGAAGCAGACAAAAATGTGAATGTACAACTGCTCCAATGAAAATTTGTGCTTCCAGAACCCCGCAAGTCCAGGGCCGGCCCCGGATCTCTATGCATTATGCCCACCAACATCCGGATTTTTTTGGCAACACGCTATGCATTACTAAATTATGCAATAGTTGGAGTTTGGCCCACACCAGCTTGGTGGAACCCAAGCCCTATGCAAATTGGCTGATTATGCATTTGCGCGGGTATGCATTTGCGCGGGTTTGACTGTATGTTATTAGGGGGTCTCAGGTTAGAAATTTTTATGTATTTTTGCGCTACAACTTGCCTGTTGTTGTCAAAAATGCATAATTTGTTTTACAGAAAACTTGCTGGAATTTTTAAAAAAATTGCAAAACACAAACAAACCTGAAACCCCCTATTATTAAGTGTTTTTATGTAATATAAGAATATTTAACTTTTGATACTGAGTTATGAGGTGTTACTATTGGTTTTTTATTTAATGTGATATGCTACAGGTTAGGCTTTGGGTCCATATATATGTACCCAGGGCTGAAAACCTAAAGGGCCAAGGTAGTTGACTAGGGCCTTAGGTAGTCAAAGCAGAAGCTGCCATGAGGTGCCTAAGTGGGGGGTGTAGGTCCCTATCCTATGGCCAGTCCCAGATTTTAGCCATCAGGATGAAAAGAAATCAAAAAGTGCTTCAGATGACTGGCAGAAGATATAGAAATTGCACAAAATGACATTTCCCAGGGGAAAGAGAACTATGGGTAGAACACTTGTACTTTTCTATACCCATGTAAAGATTTTGAGCTTGGGAAATCAAGCATTTTCCTCTGAGCTGGTTCAGCTGTATGTATTAAGACCTAAAAGAAGCCACCACAGTCCTCAGAATCTTGAGTTCCTGTTTTTGGATATTTCTATCCCAAAATACAATTCTACTTTCATAAAAGATTCAGCAACATATATGGGCATGTATGTACAATCTTACACATATTGACAAGTAGGATATGTGTTTTTTAACAAAAGAAATCACCTTTGCATCCAAAAGTCAATATCACACCATTTTCAACTAGATGACCACTCTTTCAAGGTAGACTGGCCCTTTCTTTTATACAGTTCAGTTAGTGCTGTATGCAACTATGCCAATAAGCACTTTGAAAAAAAAGTGAATGGCTTAACTGAGTTTTGTTGACTGCAACACATGACGTCTGTGCTGCAGTTGTGCTTATCTAATAGTCGGCCATAGATATGATCTAGGAACTGGATGGTGTTTAAGGAGGGCTTCAGATCAATTAGGCTTCACCGTATCCCAATGTTGTATCATCTTTGGTCATAATGAGGCAGGTTGTAGATGTTGTTACACTAGCATGGTGGACGACTCCAGACCTGCTTTTGGAACCCAGTGTTTGCTTTTCTAGGGAATCTCCCTCCATAGAGTCGGACGGCACCTGCTCACTGACCTCAGGGTTCAAATCTTTGCTCACAATTCTTGAGGCTAATTTACACATAGGTGATTAGATGGAAGAGTAAGATGTGAAGCAGTTCGCAATATCTTTAGTTGTTCAAAGAGTTTAAGGTCTAGATAAATTATCGCAGAATGCTGGGGAATCAACACATGAGGACGTTGAAGGGTACGTGACTGAAATGACGGACCGATGAGCCAATTTCTGACGTTATACGAGATTTGGGATGAGCAACAGACTCGAGTTAGAAATCCACTTGAATAAGTGCATCATTCTATCAACGCAGCAACAGGTACTGTACTGGTATAGTATTGAGAATACTAGTACAGTACCTTACTTTACAATACCCGTCAAAACACTACTCAGTACAGTACTGGGAATACAATACTGTACGCAGTACAGTATTCAAAACCTAGGTACTACCAAAAATTGGTCTGAGTAGGGTACCGTTTTCCACACCTAGATACTGTACTGTATCGGTATCGTGGGACTTCAAAAATATACTGTACTATACCGTACCTAGGGAAGGTACTGCATAGTATTGTCCAGGTACTGAGAAGGTACCTGGAATATCTGATGAGAGATAGCCCGGTGGCCACCAATATGGCAACATGTTTCCATAGACCCAGGCCTAGATCACTCCTGCCAAAATTACATCCATTGATTAGGGAAGCAAGGTGTAATACGAAGTGGGAAATTAGATCAAATGAGCAGAATCAAGACTAGAGGGATGGATGACTTACCGATCTGGCAATATCTTCATTGATCGGTTGCCTCCTGGCGTGGAGGGTGGTGTAATGAGGAAAACGGATGGAAAATGTAAAGGGATAAGGTTGGCGATACCGGTACTATAGCAGTATAGTACCGGTATTGTAGGTACCCACCATTTCGGTACCAGTACAGTACATGTGAGGGAGATACTGTACCGAGTACAGTACCTAAGAAAACGATACTGGATTTTGGGCCCTGGAGTACAGTAATGACTTCCTAGGTACTGTACTACTACACCACGGAGTGGTCTGGCCCATCTGCAGACTGGGACGGAGGCCGTCTGCAGACGGACCTTTTTTTATATAGTCACGGACCGTCTGCAGGTAGGCGCTGGTCCCACCGTATGCAGACGGCCTTTCAAATATCACCTGTAGCCAGCCTTCAGATCGACCGAAGACGAGATGCGGAGGGTTGACACGCCGTCTGTGACCTACTCAAGGCTACTCACAGGCACTGTGGAGGCTCAACAGAAAGCCAGTAAAATTGCTGCCAGCCTTGAAATTTAGCTAGCAGACAATCGTTTCAAATGATTCAAATGCGATCAATTTATTGATGACATTAAAAGTTTGATCATATATGTACAGATGTGACAATATAGTATAATGAGCATAATATGAAGATACAAATCTTTTACTAAACAAAGAACATGAAATTATGAAATGGTGCCGCCAATACCTGGATTATATATCCACAATAACTGAAAATTAGACCTAGACTCGCAAATGATCATGGCTCCGTTGATGTACTTGATATCCCAGCTTTTGTCACAATTTTTCAAAAGAGAAGAATACAATCAATTATTGAAGTCAGTTTTCCTAGATTTGACAGAATGAGAGGCAATTGACCATGTTTTGAAATCACTCGATTATTGATTTATAAAACATCATTATTGTTATCATCGATCAAATTAGATTTCAACAAAAAGAGTGATCATGATTTGTGGGTTGGATAGCTTGGATTTCATAAAACTCGTACTCATTTATAATGAATATTTCAGGTTTTGATATTTGATCCTGGTAATCTCAAGATTGATATTGACCTGATATTTCAAGCCTGTTATTGAAAATATCGAAAACGAATCAACCATATTGAGCTCCTGTTTTCACAAATAACAAAAACAAATTTGATTAGTGACTATGTTGAGTTTCTGATTTCAAAAACAACAAACACAAATCTGATTAGCGACTATGTTGAGTTTGTTTTTGGTTTCTTACATGGATAATTATTTAGCAATAAGGTGGAGATTCAGTATGTCAATCTACCAATCCGATATACCTGAACGTATCAGATGATGAAAATGATGTAAGAGTGCAAAAGGCAAATGAGGTACAAACCATTGTTGAAAGTGACCGATGGGCCGAGTTGACGTTTACACCACCTGATCTTGTAATGTTAATCTTCTCTTCGATCTCGAGTGATTTCAGATAATCAAACTCAGGTTCATGAGATTGGAACTCAGTATAAAACTTGTATTCTCATCCCTTCTTGCCAGACTGTTAAACGCCATGATCGATCGAGTTCAGAAGATTCAAGGTTATCGTTACCCATGAAGATCAATGAGACAGATATGATTGTAATCTGTTCTGAAGACTTACCTCATTACACTCAAAGAGTACTAATTGATCACCTCTTTCACCCGTAGCGAAATATCCACCTGTGTGATCGAATTTGACAGTCGAGAGGATATCTGCTTCGGTGATACCTTCAACTTCTCCATTGTCACTTTAGTGATCAAATTGATTGTTAAGAGTTAGCAAAATCAAAGTGATGATGAAACAAAGGGTGGGAATATCAGTCAAAAGCATTTTTCATGAAAAGTCGGAATGATCGTGAGATCTCAAAGGGATGTCCTTCGATGATAAGTATTCTTAAATGGTGTGAATGAAGATGAGACTTGATTTGATTGATTGGATTGATTTGATGATGATGAGATCGAAAGTATGAAGTTGTTGTTGATGATGATGATGATGATGAGTTGAGATGGATTTGATGAAGTTGAAGTGCTTGAGAATGGTTTTGAGGAATCGATCGGTTGGTTGTTTGGTTTGTTGAGTGATGTCATGATTCGAAGTTGAGGTCAAGTTCAGTTAAAGCTTTATTAAATTTGACCTTATAATAAAAGATTTTATTACAAGGAAGAACAGTCTGGCAGACGTCTCACAGGCACTTGCCCACCCTTTTGCAGACTTAGAGCATCCACAATCGTTTCAGTAAATTTACTGTAAATTTACTGTACGTGTCTGTAAATTACAGTGACTGTACGTACAGAAACAGGTAATTCCACTATTGTTGAAGCATATACCATTCTGTACGGTACGTACTGTACAGAATGGACAGTACTCCACTATCGTGAATTGTGGAAAAATCTGCAAAGTTCAAACTTTCATCAATCTTCCCTTGTCTTCTTCGATTTCTTCAATCTTCAAGGTTAAACTCAAACAAAACTCAAACTATCCACCATGGACAATGACGATCCAATGTACAACTTGCAGATCAATGACATACTTTCGAATAGACTGTTGATCAATCACGTTCAGAGACTTCGCGAAGCCAATGAGGACAATGATGACAAGGTTTTTTTGGCCTTGGAGTTAACTGAGGAACAAATGAATGCAGAACAAAAGCACCAAAGAAAAAGGATCAATCGAGATAGAAAGGAAGCACATGAACGCCTCATGCAAAACTATTTTAACGAGAATCCGCGATTCGATCATGAGATTTTTCTGAGACGCTTTAGAATCAGCAGAGAGAGATTTGTGGATATCTGTCGGCAGCTTGAAGCCCATGATATCTTTTGGGTTCAGAGATATGTATGTATCTCGTGTTATTTAAGTTTTTTTTGACTCGTAAATGAATTCTTTGGCGCATGTAGGACTGCTGCCTTCAGCTTGGCCTATCTACTTTCCAAAAGGTTACATGTGCATTACGCCAGCTGGCCTATGGAGTTTCGGTGGACATCATTGATGAATTCGTTTCGATTGGAGAAACAACTGCAATTCTATGTTTAAAAAAATTTGTTCAAGGAGTTATCGACATTTTTGGACCTGAATATCTCCGTCCTCCAAGACCAGATGAACTCGAGATAATCACCAATGAGTATGAGGCACGAGGTTTTCCAGGATGCAAAGGTTCCATCGATGGGATGCATTGTGTTAGAATAATAAAATGATGTGTCTAGTAGGACTCGAACCCACAACCCTCTTAATCCAGATGAGTGCTCTGACCATTGAGCTATAGACGCTGTATGCCAATCATGTGGGGAGGCAGGTATGGATCCTAGTATCAACATAGCGGACTAAAACCCCTATATAAAGTTGTACCGGTACAGTTACGTGAGCACATAACAACATACACTCCAACACACCCCCTTGCTGCGTACTGTAAGGGTTAATCACTTTAACGGATAGACTTATGACAAGTAAGTTTATATGACATCAGCTTTACATCATATTCATATGTTCCTAAGGAAAGCGCATACGCTAGGCATCTGGGCTCATAACCTGTTAGAATAATAAAATGATGTGTCTAGTAGGACTCGAACCCACAACCCTCTTAATCCAGATGAGTGCTCTGACCATTGAGCTATAGACGCTGTATGCCAATCATGTGGGGAGGCAGGTATGGCTCCTAGTATCAACATAGCGGACTAAAACCCCTATATAAAGTTGTACCGGTACAGTTACGTGAGCACATAACAACATACACTCCAACACATTGGGTATGGAAAAATTGTCCTTCCGGTTGGGCAGGACACTTTCAAGGCAAAGAACGAAAAGCTACTATTGTCTTAGAAGCTGTTGCATCCAAGAGTACACGCATATGGCATGCATTCTTTGGTGTGCCTGGATCTTTGAATGATATCAATGTTTTGAATCAATCTCCTCTCTTTAATGATTTTCTAAGAGGTAAGTTATTATTTGAAGAACAAGTGTTTTTAAAAAAACTGACCAATATACAAATAGGTACCAATGAAAGGATGAACTTCGAGGTCAACGGAAATCAGTATGAACGTGGTTATTACCTCGCCAATGGAATCTACCTGGCGTGGCCTGTCTTGATCAAGACGATCAATAGCCCACAAGACGCTGCCTCAGTGACTTACGCCACAGCACAAGAATCTGCTCGAAAGGATATCGAGCGAGCCTTTGGTGGCATCCAAGCGGCATGGCACATCATTGCTCGACCGTGCAGGCTTTGGAAGTTACATGATATACGTAGAATTATGTATGCATGAATAGTGCTTCATAACATCAATGTGGAAGACTGTTACGTTGTAGATCCGGACATTGAGGACTTCCCAACGGACACGGAGATTGTTCCTAGTCATCGTAATCCCGCCTTATGGGCCACTGCTGAGGCATTGATGTCAAACTACATCGATTTACGAGATGCCACTTTGCATCGTCGTCTGATGAACGATCTGAAGATGCACAATTGGGTGGCACAAGGGGTGGCACGACAAGGTGTAGGAAACACGTAGAGACTACTTCAATTTCTGTCAAAAAGCTTGTATACAAACTATCAGAAATGAAATGATAAAAAAACAATTGGTATGATGACAAATTAAAGATCATAACAATTGAGTTTGATAACATTTTTAGGAATGATAGAAAGTGTAAAACAAAAAAAGCACAACCTCTTGGAGACTTTGTTTATTTGAAAAAACATCAGAAATATGAGATAAATTTTGATAAAAAAAACATATATCGATTTGGTGATTTTTTTATAATCTGTTGCTTTGAAATGAAATTCATAAATCGTTTTGAGTTGCAGAAGCTGAAGTGGAAGAAGTTGATGGAGTACGGTTTGAATATTTCTCCTTCAATTGGTTCTGCATCAATATAAGTACCTCTTTGGCAAGAGGTGTCATATTTTCGTCTTCTGGGGTCATTAAGACCTTGAGTTCGTTGACTTGAATCAGGCTTGCTTTGGCTTCAGCATCGACTTGAGCCATTTTCTTGGTGAGCTCATTTCCCTCTTCAATAGCTCTCACTCGACGTTCAGCTAATTCATTGGCCCGAATTATATGCTCCTCACGTGCTAATTCAATTTCTGCAGCCTTTGCATCCTTTGCATCCTGAATTCGTTTGCGTTTGGTCTTCTTTGATCCGTCAGGGCGAGGAGGTGTAGCGGCGCGAGGAGTAATGGCACCTGAATCAAGGGCCGAGTCACTGGAGGGGACGTTACCGGCAATCGACATCGCTAGAGGACCCGGTGGAGGACGTGGAGTAAGCCACTTTGGACAGGTGGCAAGTACTCTCCACGCTGCGAGAGATTTGAAGCGACCTCGGGTGCTGGTCTTGTCAAACATCTTGATGGCAAGTTCAGGCCAGTCGGTCTGCACAGTACCACTCGGAGGATTATTTTCGATCTGAGTCATGATGCTGGAAAACTTGATCGTAGCGGTTTTCAAAGAGGCCCACCTACAAAACAATAGATAAATGAAAACAGGTCAATTGACTGGAATCATGAAAGGATTGAGTTTATCAACAAAAAGTACTTACTTGATCTTGACCGAATTAAAATCTCGGTATTCGGAAGGGGAGGTGTCATTGAAACGATCGGTGAGTTTTTGTGTAAACTCCTCGCCAGTCTGATTGGTGCCAACCTCAGGTTGCTGGCTGACGTGGAGGAAAGCCTCGGCTAGCGTGACTTCTTCCGCAGTAGACCAGTTGGTAGACTTGTTGTTTTTTCTTTCTTTTGAGTTTTTATTCTTTTCATTTTGATCGTTTTCGTTGTTGTTTGGGTTGATAGTTTGAATCGAGGGATCCATGTTGATTGTTTTTGTGAGATTGATGTTTGATTTGAATGATGATGAAAGTTGAAAAAACAAAACAGATTGATAACTTTTTTGAACACATAAATTCCAAATACATGCATAACTGGACAGTCTAAAGTGAAGATGGACTATCAAATGTTTATTCAACTGATGAGTCTAATGATGATATGATCATCGATCAGAATTGGCCACGAATCCCTCATATCACTTTGATTAGATGAACGAGACCTCGAATCGTTTATCCAAACAGTTTGTTACAATTTTCAAGCAAACTTCGAGGGACAGCAGGATGATGTTCATTGCGCATCCCATCGGCCTGGTTGGTCCACATCCTCAATGGGGTATGCAGTAATCTTCAAGCCTTGGGCTCCGTTTATATGGATCTGACTCTATATTTCATTGTTTGGTTTGTCAATATATATTCAATCGGAACAAGAAGTTGAATCATATTCTTGTGATGTGAGCGTTGGTTTTAAGTTTTAATCGAATTAACCAGATTTTATTGGTTCCGCTTTCCACCTGAAGTGATTTGATCGTTATCGATTGAGACCGTACAATAGACTAGCGATGCAAGTTCGATTGAATGATTGTGAGATTGTATATGATGATCGAAATATCGGCATTTGTTTCTCCACGATGAGTGCGATGCGGCTGAGTTCGGAATCCGGATGAAGTTGATGATAGTCGACGTGGAGGTTTTGGATTTTTGATTTAGAAAAAACAAAAAACAATTTGAACTTCATCAAGCTTCAACACCAACATCAACACTTGTTTACTGGTACAACCACTTCATCTTCAAGTTTCAATTGACTACGGAGTACTATTCCCAAAGAAAGCAGAAGTCACTGTTGAACAGGGTATCAATCTTCAACTCCTACAACATGCTCCTTGGATCAACCACTCACATTCTAAACGTCCTTTAATGAGGAACCATGCAGCTTAGCTAGCCTTCAAAATGAACCAAAGCCAAGTTCATGCCTGCCTACAATTTGCAAAGCATTATCTTCTACTAATGTACATCCAAACCATACCAACAGAGACACAATACCTGTTGAGGATTCTCTTCTAATCGCTGCGTACCATGCTACCTCTTCACTCGTCATGTGATCATTAGACACTGTATGTAGTGTAAGTGTTGTTCAACATAAAGGTCTCTCAAGCCTCTGGGGCGCTCGCTTTCTATGCATCACTTTTTCATACATGCTGAACATTTGGGAAAAAGGAGAACAAGTGGTTCTACATCGCCCAGCTATATATGACCTTTTTCATACTTCTGGGGAACAAAAATGGGTCATTTGACGGTAGAGGAGGCATGCACTGCAAAGCTGGATGCATGTTTGGAGCTCAGAGAATGAATCAGCCATCTGATATTTTTTCTATAAACAAATCACTGAGATGGATGGGCCATGTGCAATTGATCGTCTCTCTAAGAATTACGTTATGGATGGGAGCACGCCTACTAGAGTGTATATATATCGCTATGTATCAAATGATAATGAAATAATGTTTTGATCGAAAACAACAAATCTTGAACTCTAATGATAATTTGGAGTTACTCTTCGCTATAACACATCTAGCACAAATCGATTAAAAGGAAGATGGAAAACTTGTGGTCCATTTTCATGCTGAGCTTTAGTGTCCTACTTGTCTTAAAGAGAAGACTCGCGATCGAAGACCTTAATCTTGTTATATCAAGGAAACAAGTATGAGCCGATGATACTTTTTCTATTGATTTTACAACACCAGAGGAAGAAGATTGCATCTATACGAGTAGAGATAAATTGTTCAAAGCCATGGGAATTAATAACACCTATGGCTAAATATCGTTATGTAAATCTTGAAAGGATACTTTGGAAAGTCCTATAATCAAAGTCACTAACACCAAGAATATCACAAGGCTCTATGTATAGAGATAGGAAATGCAGAAGATATCCAATCAAGTTTCGTTGAAGGAGACTGCATATGAAAAGTTCATACGACGAAGGAAAGTATCCAAAGTGTTAATCAGCCATACTGATAGACGAGGGAATGTTGTTTAGAACAATAAATTTTAGATCTTATCAAGGAATGATCAAAATGCAGACTTAGTAATCAAAGTGCTGAAGAATAATCAATATCCAATGAACTTGATCAATCTTCTTTCACAACTCGATTATCGTCTCATTCAGCACGAGTTAATTGGAAGGTAAGCTTGCAAAGGAAGCTCTCAACTTCATATTGGGGGAAAGCTGTAGCTTGAATGCGAGGCAAGTCAACAAAAGGCTTTCTCCTATTGCAAATCTAGGATTAGGGATCATCTTGAATGGATTGATGAACACCGTGAGACGATACATCGGTCATCTTCTAGAGACTTTCTTCTACACAAACTAGACCCTCTCATCTACCGTGATTTGATCTTGATGAATTTGTGATTGAAAGAATCACATTGATATGGTCGCTTTGATTTCAATCTTTGACTCTTGAAAAGAGTGGGGACATCATGTTCAGCAGTCTAGCTATGACAAACGTGTCGTAGACGTCTACAAACTAAAATGGAATGATTTTACTTACCGACAGGTAAATGGATCATAATGTTCAAAAGTTGAATTTGATCTGGATCTTGTGCAAGAGAGAATTATTTTAATTCCTGTCTATTTATAAAAGAATGCGAAATTAATCACGGATGATCAGGTTATAGTTAGAAGAAAGTACGACGAATCTTTCGAATGCTGTCGAGGTTCTTTAAGATGCCCTTGATTCAGCGGATTCAAGTTAAAACTTGATAGGATATCATCTCGCTGCTCATGCACTTGTGAATCGAGCGGGGTCTTCACGTCTTCAATCTAGAGGATCAGGTATTCTAAAAACCGTGACTAGAGTGGATTGAAGCAATCTGAACACAGATCTTGACTTCGAAGTCGAAGACGGAGAGTACTCAGAATTTGGGAAGCTAAAAGATTGAGTATCGGTTGCTTTTCTCTGTATTGAGTCTTAATAGGCACATTGAAATGTATCCCTGTGTTTGTGAATTTGAATTGGCTTGTGACTTTCTTACTCTAGCGTATAGAGTTTGAGAAAGATGAAGGGCATGTTTTTGAGCTGAGCATTAAAATCAATTTCATTTTGAGGTATTTAATCCCCTGTTTTTTGCATTAAACGTAAATGTTCAGCTTGAGCTGATCACCAAAAATATATTTGGTTTTTTGTACATTTTGTTTAGCGTTTCATAAAGGGATACGAGTCACGTGCTTTTTACCTGATCAGCTTCGAATCAGCCGCAGAAGAATATAAATCTCGCCTTCCGGCGGCTCGAATTTCGTTTCTTCATCCTTACCACCACATTCTGATCCAGATCCCTTCACTTCACTTCAAGCTTAATTACCTCTTCTCATTCTCAATATGACTTTCACCCTCTACCAAAAAATCAACTTTAGCGAAATCCTCTACGTTTTCCCATTTTATTTTACTGTGGTCTTCATCCTTCATCTCGTCTTGGTCAACTTTGGACGTCAAGTTCTTTTTGAGCCAACGTTTTTCACTGTTTTCTTAGAGGACCTCATCTTTTCAGCCGTCTCCCTTCCTATTCTTTACCTCTTCTATTATGGTTTTTTAAAACTCTTTTCCTGGTTTTCCGCTCGTCGCTCTCAGTCCGAGCCTCTGGAAATTCCTCTACATAGATTTTATCCTTCCATTTCTCCTCCAATCGCTTGTTTATGGGCTCCTTTGATTAACATCACTCCTCCTACTGAACCTCCTATGAAGAATCTTCCTCCTCCTCTTGCTCAACAAGACCCTTACTTTCTCCAAACTGAATACAACCCACGCGTACGAGAAGCCCCCAAACCATTCGAGTTGATCGAGATCCCAGAGGAAGTTGATCATGTTTACTACACAACCTATGTATGTCTTTTCCTCCTTTTCTTTTCCTCCTTTTACTTTTCCTTTCATTCTTTAATCAATCGGCTAACATGGTTACAATTTTTTCACAGATGGTCATCGACCCAACCACCTTTGTCCGTATCGCCTGAGGCTCTGTGGCTTTCCAAGGATGTTTCTGTTGTATGCCAGGTATGTGCTTTATACCCTTCTTTATATATTTCATCATGAATTCGACTGACATTCAATCTCTTTTGACTGTGATTCCAGGA